>NC_057798.1:77349646-77604954 GCF_018294505.1 Triticum aestivum
TGGGGGCGCCGGTTGGGCCGGGGGAAGGGCTGGCCCAGATGGGCCAGGGGAGGTTCCCTCCCTCTTTTCTTCTTCCTTTCTTTTCTTTTATTATTTTCCTTTTCTGCTTTCTGTTTTAGTTTAATTAAAATGCCAAAACATTTTACAAAAATTTGTGCACCCCACCATAATTAGGTTTGCTATTTTAGACAACCCCCGAACAATTTAGTTTTCGTTTCTGAAAACTTTTATTGTTTGTTTTCGTTTTAAATTTGAAATTCGAACTAGGTTCCGAACTAACGCGAGTTTATCCACAGTAACCGAGGTGACGTGGCACCATTAGCGGGGATTACTGTAGCAAGATCATCCGGGCGTTACATAATGGGCCGTAAGTAAACGAATGCTAGAAATGAGCCCAAGAATAAATGGGCTCTAAGAAGGCCGAAAGATAACATGGGCTGGAAACGGCCCAACGGAATAACAGGCCGTTAATGGGTATAAAGTGATACACTGTTCATTACGGGCCAGTTTCACCATGGGCCGTTAATGGATTTAAAGTGATACTCTATTCATTACGGGCCAGTTTCACCACGGGCCGTTAATAGGCCAAGAGTTACATAGGGCCTCATATGGGCCGAAAGACGTCATGGGTCATACATGGGCCAGAAGTGAAAACGGGCTGGAATCATATTGGATGGCCCAGATGACGCTACTGGGCCTAATTCGGATAGGGCGTAACGGGCCTTGGGTTAGCAGGCTATAAATGGGCTATATGCGAACAAGCCATTAACAGGCTTTACATGGGCCGGCCCGCCATCTTTTTGCCAAGTCAAACGGGCCGGCCTTTTCATAGGAATGGGCCTCTGTTGGGCCGTGCCATGTGTCGACGTATCATAGGTGCCTTCTGTCCAATGAGTGGATGACATCTGTCCCAATGATGAGCCGACACGTGTTTCCTCTAGCCAATGATGATTTTACACGTGGAAAATCCCCATTGGTCGGGGCTGTTAATGGGTTATCTGATCCAAAACGCGACCCGATAGCTTAACGGCGTTCCGTTACGGTGGATGCCACGTGTCGGTCACCCTTGATGAAAGCACTTCTATGACGTGCGATTTATCGTCATGGAAGTGGACACTTCCGTGATGATAATTTTGGTAATGTTATGGAACACTTCTACGACAGCATAGGTATGACTATCTTGATTCTGTCATAAATTTGGCATGGATGTACAAGCATGACAGAAAACGCGACCTACTATGACAAACACGTTTCATCACGGAAGTGTATTTTTTTGTAGTGGCTACTGGCCATTGGATATCGTCTACATTCCACCAGATTCTGCCACATGTACAATCTAGAAGACTCCATGGTTGAACTTAAGCATAATGCACAAACCTCAAAACACAAACACTTCTCTTTTGTTCTCTAGAATCTTCCATATCTTAATTGCCCAAACCTTTTTTTTTCTAAATGAATTGTCACTTTTTGTTTTTACCTTTACAATGCACAATTCCATGAAAAAATAGTTTTTATAAAACTAATTGATTTTGGATGAGATGAACTATAAGAATTAAACGAACATCTACATCATGCATATGAGAAGAGGTGGGAAACCGATGAGAGGAGTGGCGAGAAACGGTAGCCTGTTTTGAATGAAAACCTAGTAGAGAAGGAAGCGTGAGCTACACGCCGCATGCGCACAGTGCTTAACCATGTACTGCATGTGCTGTCGAAAGGGCTTAGGGTTGCCGTTCGATCAGGGAGCATCCAACGGTGCACACATACGGTCCATGGGGTTTGGGTTCTGGCCAGTCAGAACACATGACTCAGATCGCGCGCGCAACAGTGGGGGGGGGGGATATCGTACGGAAACGAACATTCAGTGGAAACCGGTGAAAACCACAAGAAAAAGATGTTTTGAAGTTTCAAAAAAATGCGGGAAGTTAAGAGGATGATGTTTTACGCCACACAAAATTTCAAGTTGAAACACATTACGAGATGTGAGCTATGAAAAAGACAAAATCAGAGTTGAATAGTGCCGAATAGTAATGTCACTATTCAGGGCGGAATTTGTCTTTTTCATAGCTCACATCTCGTAATGTTTTTCAAATTGAAATTTTCTATCGCAATAACACATCACCTTCTTAACATCCCACATTTTTTTTCTAGATTTTTATGAAACTTTAAAATATGGTTTCCATGAAGTTTTCATTGAATATCGGCTTTCATGAGTAAACCGTGTGCTACTTATATGTCGTGAGAAGAATCTCAGTTTTAAAATCCTCGTAAATCCAAAACTAAGCTGAAAATCGTGAAACCTGCCATGGTGTCACGACATGGCACTTATATGTCGTGGAATTATTTTCATCCATTGTGGCGCAAGTTTTATTACAAGCCTCTTACAAACCGGAGCTTCCCTCAAAGAAGCCTCGTGGTTCTGATAGGGAAACGTTCCCCTCTTGTGGGAGAAACGTAATCACTACCTCTTTTCGCCTTGTATTTTCTTCTACGGGCAACATGGAACGATAGGATATCCATGCTGAAATTTAAACTTATTCAGGGTTCGTTTGGCCTTTTTATACACTAATTGAGTTTCCTAGGCATTTAATGTCCATAATTCAAATCTGAACTACAAATACATGCTCCAGTTCACCAAAATGGCTAGAAAAATTATACATGTGTTCTTGGGTGCATGTTTAGGTCCCATGCCAGGAATGGGAACGAATTACAACCGTACCGGTGTCATGGCTTGTCCTCAAACTTTTCGAATCTTGGTTTTTAAGTCCCCATAAATCCTAAACTCACCAGAAAGTCATCAAAGGTGGCATGGTGTCACGTGATGGCACATATATGTCGTGGTAAAAACATTGTCCAATTTGAGCCAAGCTTTATTACAAACCTCTTAAAAAAACGGGAGCATCTCTCAAAGAAGCCTCGTGGTTCTGATAGGGAAACGTGTTCCCCTTGTGGGCAAAACATAATCACTGCCTCTTTTCGCCTTGTATTTTCTTCCACGAGCAACATGGAACGACAAGATATCCATGCTGAAATTTAAACTTATTCAAGGTTTGTTTGGCCTTTTTATACACAAATTGAGTTTCATAGGCCTTTAATGTCCATAATTCAAATCTGAACTACAAATACATGCTCCAGTTCACCAAAATGGCTAGAAAAATTATACATGTGTCCTTAGGTGCATGTTTAAGTCTCATGCCAGGAATGGGAATGAATTACAACTGTACTGGTGTCCTGGCTCGTCCTCAAACATTTCGAATCTCGGTTTTGAAGTCCCCATAAATCCTAAACTCACTAGATAGTCATCAAAGGTGGCATGGTGTCACGTCATGGCACATATATGTCGTGGTAAAAACATTGCCAATTTGGGCCAAGCTTTATTACAAACCTCTTACAAACCGGAACCTCTCGCAAGAACCCCCGTGGTTTCGATAGGGAAACGTGTCCCCTTGTGGGCCAAACGATAATCACTCCCACTTCTAGCCTCATATTTTCTTCTACACGCGACACGGAACAACTAGAGATTCACATTGACCTTTGAATTTATTTAGGGTTCGTTTGACCTTTTTAATTCATTAATTGAGTTTTCTAGGCGTTTGATGTCCATCATTCAAATCCGAACTACAAATACATGCTCCAGTGACTAAAATGGCTAGAAAAAATGTACATGTTTCCTTGGGGTGCATGTTTAGGTCCCATGGAACGAATGGGAACGAATTCAACCGCCTCGCTGTCCTGGCTTGGACACAAACATTTCGAATCTCAGTTTTTAAATGTCTGTAAATCCAAAACTCACCAGGAAATCATGAAACTTGGCATGGTGTCACTACATGGTACATATAATTGTCCAATTTGGGAGAAGCTATATTACAAGCCTTTTACAAACCGGAGCCTGTCACAACCCTCGTGGTTCCTGTAGGGAAACATGCCCCTCTTATGGGCGAAACGATAATCGCTGCCTCTTCTCGCCTTGAACTTTGTTTTCTACTTGCAACATAGAATATATAACAGGAGTGTTAGGTTGAAATTTGAAACTGTTTAGGGTTCATTTGGCCATTGTATATATATTACTAATTACTAAGTTTTCTATGCATTTAATGTGGTCCATAATTCAAATTTGAACACAACCACATGCTCTAGTGAAGCAAAATGGGTGGGAAATCGTACTGTGTCAGTGGGCGCATGTTTAGGTCTCGTTTAAGGAATGAGAATGAATTACAAACCTGTCGTCGTCTTGAAACAATGAGAATCTCAGTTTTTAAATCCCAGTAAATCAAAAAGTCACCCAAAAAACATGAAACTTGGCATGGTTTCATGACATGGCACATATATGCCGTGGTAAAAAAATCGTCCAGTTTGAGAAGAGGTGCACACATTAGTAGCCAACGAAGTCCTTTTTAAAACAAAAATCTGACACGATTAATATCGCACATGGTTGTATAATATTTACCGTGTCGAAATTTAACCATACTCGGTGGCGTGCGTGCAGCTGTTTGATTAGATGGGACAAGCGTGAGAAGTCCGCCGTGCAGGCTCGATGGGACGCGTGCAAGCAGTCCGCCGTGCAGGCCCGACGGGATGCGTGCATCCTCTCCACCTCGCAGGCTTGACGGGACACGTGCGAGCAGCAATGCCACCCATGCTCACCAGGAAGCGAGCCCTTTTACCTCCATGCACCAGCCGCCGCTCTCCTCGCTCACAACTTCTCCATTAAGGGGTTAATTAAAGCACCTGGATGGAGGGTGTTTGCTTGTGATCCCATGGCAGCATTTTCTTTGTTCATGTTTTCAACTTGTATTTCACCCTAATTTAAATTGCCACATAGGGCAACGGATAATACGACCACAAATAAAATGGCAATGGATAATAGGACGACAAATTTACAATGGTGCAGATAATAATTGTCTTACATATTCCGGATAATTTAAAATGCCACATGCGGCAAAGCCCGGAAGACACGGGGGCAAGATAAGATGGAAATTGCAGACAACGATCTGGGTCGCTACTCTCTCTACTCATTGATGGATCGCCGGGCGGCGAAATCCTCCAGCTCCTTCAATTCCTCCTGACTTAGCTTGAAAGTAGCCACGGATTCCTCCACCTCCTGCTCACGCTTGATCCGGAGCTTCCTCAAGCCACCCATCAGTTCCTCGACGACCGCTTTCAATGTCATCTCTGAGGCACTACTCTGCTCATGCAGCATCTTCCAGTCGGCGGCCTCCTCCTCCTTCTTGGCGACCAACTTGAGGAGCTTCGCATTGTCACCCATGAGTTGCTCGACGAGGCCGGCCACCTCGTCAACCGAGGCATCGCGGATCTTGAGCAGCTTCATCAAGCCATCGACCAGCTCCTGCTGCGTAGTGACGCCAGCGAGAATGTCGCCGTCGGCGGAGATGGACTTCAGGAATGCCGGCTCGTCGCGATGGCCGACGCCGTGAATGCGCTTGTGAGAACCCTCGCGTTCCCGTGAGAGCTCATTCGAGGGCTCCGCGGCACGCTGGGACATCTCTGCTGCGGCTGCGGCTTCATGGTGGGACCTCTCTAGTGCTTCCGCGGCCTTGGTCTTTGCTGCCTGGTTATATGTCCACTCGAAACTCCTCCTACCGATCATGGCGAAACGACTTGACAGAAAAAACCAGTTTTGTGGGTGATGAGGAGAGGAACTGTGAAGTAATTTTTGAGTGGGTAGTTTTTATAGCCCGGTGCTAAGTGTGAACACATATTAGTTTGAGAGGTGTGAACAGATTTGATATTACTTATTGCGTTGTAATCACCAATGTGATGAGAAACAAGGTCAAAATTTATTGATGGCAGAAGGTTGACCACGTGGTTGCTCGCCGTTGAGGCGGCCGTGGCGCGCTCTGCTCTTGCGTCCTTGCGCACGCTCTACTCGCTGTTGAGGCAAGGTTACAATGGCAATAGTTAATAATACTTAATAATTGTCTTACATATTCAAGATAATTTTAAATGCCAAATGCCGCAAGGCCCAGAACACTCACGACCTACATATGCATACAATTATAATAAAATATAAGCTAAAAGGCTAAGCTGGCAGCCTTCCGACGATGGTCTTCTCGGAGTCCATGATCAGCATAGCACCCTAGCGGCCGTTCACTCCGAGTGTCCTGACCCGCCTCCGCCTACGGAGCTGCTGGCGCTGGGAGGCTCTTGGGGCTACTGGGCCTCTTCCAGAAGAGCTTGACAGCGTGCAATCACATGCATGACAACTGCGCGGAACCGCTCCATTTCCATGTCTCTGGCCTGGTAGCAAATCCATTAATCACCTACATCATCAAGATATCACGTTGGCGATGTTCTACTTTGTCGAGGACGTCAACTCTGCTAAGGATGTGCTCGAGGCTGGCCACCACATCATCGGGATCGAGGTTAACACGGCCGCCCTGGGCATTGATGAAGTTGCAGGCTGCCTTTGTCTTGATTGAATCGGATGGTCCTCTGCCCATTCCTTTTGGGGCATCAAGCTCTCGATTAGCACTGGTGATGGCGGTTCTTCGGGTGGGTCGTCCATCATGTCGCCAAGCAGCTCTGGATCTTGTGCACGGTGGATGGCAAACTTCTCATCACACCTCCTCTGCAATATGTCGATTGTGCTCCCAAGGACTGTGACATCGATATCGCTACTGATGGGCCATGGTGCCTGCACCAGTGATAACCCACAAGTATAGGGGATCGCAACAATTTTCGAGGGTAGAGTATTCAACCCAAATTTATTGATTCGACCCAAGGGGAGCCAAAGAATATTCTCAAGTATTAGCAGTTGAGTTGTCAATTCAACCACACCTGGATAACTTAATATCTGCAACAAAGTATTTAGTAGAAAAGTAGTATGGAAGTAATGGTAATGGTAGCAAAAGTTACAATAGCAGTTTTGTAGTAATCGTAACAGTGGCAATGGTAAAGTAACTAAGCAAAGAGCAATATGAGAAAAGCTCGTAGGCACTGGATCAGTGATGGATAATTATGTCGGATGCGATTCCTCATGCAACAGTTATAACATAGGGTGACACAGAGCTAGCTCCAGTTCATCAATGTAATGTAGGCATGTATTCCAAATATACTCATACGTGCTTATGGAAAAGAACTTGCATGACATATTTTTTCCTACACTCCCGTGGCAGCGGGGTCCTATTGGAAACTAAGGGATATTAAGGCCTCCTTTTAATAGAGAACCCGACCAAAGCATTAAAACTTAGTTAATACATGAACTCCTCAAACTACGGTCATCACCGGGAGTGGTCCCAATTATTATCACTTCAGGGTTACCGGATCATAACACATAGTAGGTGACTATAGACTTCCAAGATAGGATCAAGAACTCACATATATTCATGAAAACATAATAGGTTCAGATCTGAAATCATGGCACTCGGGCCCTAGTGACAAGCATTAAGCATAGCAAAGTCATAGCAACATAAATATTAGAACATAATGGATACTAGGGATCAAACCCTAACAAAACTAACTTGATTACATGGTAAATATCATCCAACCCATCACTGTCCAGCAAGCCTATGATGGAATTACTCACGCACGACGGTGAGCATCATGAAATTGGTGATGGAGGATGGTTGATGATGACGATGGCGACAAATTCCCCTCTCTGGAGCCCCGAACGGACTCCAGATCAGCCCCCCTGAGAGAGATTAGGGCTTGGCGGTGGCTCCGTATCGTAAAATGCGATGAATCCTTCTCTCTGATTTTTTCTCCCCGAACGTGAATATATAGAGTTGGAGTTGAGGTCGGTGGAGCATCAAGGGGCCCACCAAGCAGGGGGCGTGCCCAAGGGGTAGAGCGTGCCCCCACCCTCGTGGACAGGGTGTGGCCCCCTGGCCTTGATTCTTTTGCCAGTATTTTTTATTAATTCCAAAAATATTCTCCGTGGAGTTTCAGGTAATTCCGAGAACTTTTATTTCTGCACAAAAATAACACCATGGCAATTCTGCTGAAAACAGCGTTAGTCCGGGTTAGTTCCATTCAAATCATGCAAGTTAGAGTCCAAAACAAGGGCACAAGTGTTTGGAAAAGTAGATACAATGGAGATGTATCAACTCCCCCAAGCTTAAACCTTTGCTTGTCCTCAAGCAATTCAGTTGACAAACTGAAAGTGATAAAGAAAAACTTTTACAAACTCTATTTGCTCTTGTTGTTGTAAATATGTAAAGCTAGCATTCAAGTTTTTAGCAAAGATTATGTACTAACCACATTCACAATAACACTTAGGTCTCATGTTCACTCATATCAATGACATAATCAACTAGCGAGCAATAATAATAAATCTCGGATGACAAGACTTTCTCAAAATAATCATAATATGATATAACAAGATGGTATGTCGCTAGCCCTTTCCGAGACCGCAAAACATAAATGTAGAGCACCTCTGAAGACCAAGAACTGACTAGACATTGTAATTCATGGTAAAAGAGATCCAGTCACAGTCATACCTAATATAAATTAATAGTAATGCATGCAAATGACAGCGGTTCTCTCCAAGTGGTGCTTTTTAATAAGAGGGTGATGACTCAACATAAAAGTAAATAGATAGGCCCTTTGCAGAGGGAAGCATGGATTTGTAGAGGTGCCAGAGCTCGATTTTGAAATAGAGATAAATAATATTTTTAGCGGCATACTTTGATTGTCAACATAACAACCAAGAGATCTTGATATCTTCCATGCTACACACATTATAGGAGGTTCCCAAACAGAATGGTAAAGTTTATACTCCCCCACCACCAACAATCATCAATCCATGGCTTGCCCAAAACAACGGGTGCCTCCAACTAACAAAAATCCTGGGGGAGTTTTGTTTTGCAATTATTTTGATTTGATTTGGGCATGGGACTGGGCATCCCGGTTACCGGCCATTTTCTCGTGAGTGAGGAGCGGAGTCCACTCCTCTTGAGAATAACCCGCCTAGCATGGAAGATACAGACAGCCCTAGTTGATACATGAGCTGTTCGAGCATACAAAAAAGAATTTCATTTGAAGGTTTAGAGTTTGGCACATACAAATTTACTTGGAATGGCAGGTAGATACTGCATATAGTAAGGTATGATGGACTCATATGGAATAACTTTGGGATTTATGGAAGTGGATGCACAAGCAGTATTCCCGCTTAGTACAAGTGAAGGCTAGAAAGAAACCGGGAAGCGACCAACTAGAGAGCGACAACAATCATGAACATGCATTAAAATTAATCAACACTAAGTGCAAGTATGAGTAGGATATAAATCACCATGAACATAAATATTGTGGAGTCTATGTTGATTTTGTTTCAACTACATGCATGAACATGTGCCAAGTCAAGCCACTCGAATTGTTCAAAGGAGGATACCACCCTATCATACCACATCACGACCATTTTAAAAGCATGTTGGCACGCAAGGTAAACCATTATAAACACATAACTAATTAAGCATGGCATAAGCAACTATAATCTCTAATTGTCATAGCAAACCAGTTTCTTCATAATAGGCTGAATCAGGAACGATGAACTAATCATATTTACAAAAACAAGATAAGTCGAGTTCATACCAGCTGTTCTCATCTCAATCAGTCCATCATATATCATCATTGTTGCCTTTCACTTGCATGACCGAACGGTGTGGATAATAATAATGTGCATGTGCATTGGACTAAGCTGGCATCTGCAAGCATTCAATTCAAGGGAGAAGACAAGGTAATATGGGCTCCTGGTTAAATCAACAATAATGCATATGAGAGCCACTCAACATTTTCATCGTGGTCTTCTCCTCTCGACCCCAAAAGAAAAGAAAAGAAATAAAACTATTTACACGGAAAGCTCCCAACAAGCAAAAGAACAACGAGAAATCTTTTTGAGTTTTCTTTGAATTACTACTACTACAGGCATGGAAAGTAAACTAGCTAAAAGCTACAACTAATTTTTTTGTTTTTTCTAAAGGTTTTTCAAACACATGGAAGAAGGCTTAGAAAAGAAAATAAACTAGCATGGATAGTATAATGAAAAAGTATGAGTACCGACAACTAGAATGAGTGTGTGAACATGAATATAATGTCGGTGAGAAATACGTACTCCCCAAAGCTTAGGCTTTTGGGCCTAAGTTGGTCTATGCCCATGGATCAAAGTTGTAGCTAGGGTCGTACTGAGATGTAGCAGCTACTGCCTGACGAGTTGTAGCCTGGAGGCAAGCCGCCTCCGTCCTCCTCTCATACTCGTTTGCCTCCTCCCTGGTTATAATATATCTCCTTTTTGCCTGAAAGTCAAAGAAAGTGAGAGCTGGGAGAGCAACATGGACAGTACGCCGTCTGTCAAAGATTACTCGGTACTGGAGGAACTGTTCATTCCTCTCAACAAACTGATGACGAACCATATCATTTTCATGTATGGGTATCTCAACAAAATTAGCCACACGGGTTGCATAAATCCCACCAAATAAGTCTCCATTTAAGCTATTATTATGCAGCCTACGTGCAACAATGGCCCCCAAGTTATATTGTTTATCTCCGATTACAGCACTCTTGAGGACACTAAGATCTGGAACACACATGTGACATGCCTCGTCCTTGCCATTTATGCATCTACCTATAAAGAGAGCAAAATAATGTATAGCAGGAAAATGAATGCTCCCTATGGTAGCTTGTGCTATTTCTCTAGATTCTCCCACAGTGATACTAGCAAGAAAAGCTTTAAATTCAGATTTGCGAGGTTCACTAGCACTACCCCATTGCGGGAGTTTACAAGCGGCATTAAAATCTTCTAAGTCCATGGTATAAGATTTATTATAAAGGTCAAATAGGATAGTGTTAGAATTGCGTGAAGATGTAAATTTGAACCTTCTCACAAAGGAATCAGTTAAGTGGTAATACTGAGGGCACTTATCTAGCATGAAGCCCTCGAGTTCAGCATTACGCACATATGCGTCAAATTCATCCTTGATGCCTGCTTGGACCATAATATCCTCTGACGGCCATTCATAAGGTCGCACTTGAGCTTCCCTCGGTGGTTCATCGTCCGGCTCATGTATTGCGGGCCTAGGTCCTTGCTTCCTTGCAGAACAACATTGGTACATTTTCCCAAACATATTTCTTCTTCTGAAAAATTTCTGAAAATTTTAGTAACTCCAAATATAAGTGAACCAAACTCAACAAAATTGATAGAAACTACTCCCACAAGTGCCTAGAGACTATATCATGCATTAGAACTACTGGGGACCATATAAATTTGACATGCAAGCTCAAGAATAGGGTCACCTTAGTAGCAAAAAATTGCAATGAATAAAGCATTAAAACAAAAACTAATTGGACCATTGGAGGAGTCACATACCAAAGAACAATCTCCCAAAGCAGTTTTGTGAGTGGAGCTTGGAGCAAGGAGATCGAAAACGGCAGCAAGATGAGCTAGAACTCATGCTTGAGCTCGTTGGTGATTTTTTTGGGAGGAAGAAGGAGTGTGTGGGTGCTGGAATGAGTGGAGGGGGGCCACCAGGGGCCCACGAGGCAGGGGGCGCGCCCCAGGGGGGTGGGTGTGCCCTGGACCCTCATGGCTAGGTGGTTGCCCCCTCTGGTGTGTTCTCAGTGCCAAATATTCTCAAATATTCTAGAAAAAATCATATTTCATTTCAGGGCATTTGGAGAACTTTTATTTTGGGGGTATTTTTTATTGCAAGGATAATTCAGAAAATAGACAGAAAATACTATTTTTGCTTTATTTAATCTAAATAATAGAAAGTAAAAGGAGGGTACAGAAGGTTGTGCTTTCTAACTTCATCCATCTCATGCTCATCAAAAGGAATCCATTAACAAGGTTGATTAAGTCTTGTTAACAAACCCATTCCGAATCGCATGAAACCGTCGAAATTTCGAATAACACTAGGTTAACTCAACGGGGATATGTACATCCCCAACAATATGAATATCATATTTCTTCTTGACAATAGGAAGATGAAATTCAAAACCTCAAATAGTAATAGCTGGAATTTTTCCATTAGAATTGATACTGTGAACTTGAGGTTGTTTCCTCGAAAAGTGTACCGTATGCTCATTACCATTAAGATGAAAAGTGATATTTCCTTTGTTGCAATCAATAACAGCCCCTGCAGTATTCAAAAAGGGTCTTCCAAGGATAATCGACATACTATCATCCTCGGGAATATCAAGAATAACAAAGTCCGTTAACATTTGCAACCACAACAGGCACATCCTCACAAATACCGACAGGTATAGCAGTTGATTTATCGGCCATTTGCAAAGATATTTTAGTAGGAGTCAACTTATTCAATTCAAGTCTACGATATAAAGAGAGAGGCATAACACTAACACCGGCTCCAAGATCACATAAAGCAGTTTTGACATAGTTTCTTTTAATGGAGCATGGTATAGTTGGTACTCCTGGATCTCCTAGTTCCTTTGGTATTCCACCCTTAAAAGTATAATTAGCAAGAATGGTGGAAATTTCAGCTTCCGGTATCTTCCTTTAATTTGTAACAATATCTTTCATGTACTTAGAATAAGGATTCATTTTAAGCATATCAGTCAAAC
This sequence comes from Triticum aestivum, assembly GCF_018294505.1. Classification (NCBI taxonomy): domain Eukaryota; kingdom Viridiplantae; phylum Streptophyta; class Magnoliopsida; order Poales; family Poaceae; genus Triticum; species Triticum aestivum. Next base: position 77,362,181 of record NC_057798.1, read on the forward strand.
GCATACATAAAAAGATAGGTCTAAACATTTTAGCAAAGCGCTCAAAATCCTCATCATCCTTTTTCTTGGATGGTTTAGGAGGAAAAGGCATGGGTTTCTTAACCCATGGTTCTCTTTCTTTACTGTGCTTCCTAGCAACGAAGTCTCTCTTATCGTAACGTTAATTCTTTGATTGTGGGTTATCAAGATCAACAGCTGGTTCAATCTCTACATCATTGTTATTGCTAGGTTGAGCTTCAACATGAACATCATCATTAACATCAACACTAGGTTCATGTTCATCACCAGCTTGTGTTTCAGCATCAGAAATAGAAATATCATTGGGATTCTTAGGTGTGTCTACAACAGGTTCACTAGAAGCATGCAAAGTCCTATAATTTTTCTTTTTCTTCTTTTTAGGAGGACTAGGTGCATCAACATTAGTTCTGTGAGAATCTTGCTCAATTCTCTTAGGGTGGCCTTCAGGATACAAAGGTTCCTGAGTCATTTTGCCCCCTCTAGTCATTACTCTAACAACAAATCATTTTGTGCTTTAAGCACTTGTTCTACTTGGGTGGTAACCAAGGAAGCATGTTTACTAATAAGTTTAAGTTCACCTTTAACTCTGGACATATAATCACTCAAGTGTTCAATCATATAAGCATTACGTTTCAATTGTCTACCAACATAAGCATTGAAGTTTTATTGTTTAGCCATAAAGTCATCAATTCATCCAAGCATTGGCTAACAAACTTAGTAGACGGGATTTTCAGCTTTATCATATCTATAGAGAGAATTTACCTTTACTACCTGTGTCGGGTTATCAAGACCATGTATTTCTTCAATAGGTGGTAAATCCTTAACATCTTCAGCTTTAATACCCTTTTCTTTCATAGTTTTCTTTGCCTCTTGCATATCTTTAGGACTGAGAAATAGAATACCCCTTTTCTTCGGAGTTGGCTTAGGAGTTGGTTCAGAAAGTGTCCAATTGTTTTTATTAGTCAACATATTATTCAATAATAATTCAGCTTGATCAACAGTTCTTTCCCTGAAAACACAACCAGCACAACTATCCAGGTGGTCTCTGGAAGCATCGGTTAGTCCATTATAAAAGATATCAAGTATTTCATTTTTCTTGAGAGGATGATCAGGCAAAGCATTAAGTAATCGGAGAAGCCTCCCCCAAGCTTGAGGGAGACTCTCTTCTTCAATTTGCACAAATTATATATTTCCCTTAAGGCAGCTTGTTTCTTATGAGCGGGGAAATATTTAGCAGAAAAGTAATAAATCATATCCTAGGGACTACACACACAACCAGGATCAAGAGAATTAAAGCATACTTTAGCATCATCCTTTAGTGATAATAGAAATAATTTAAGGATATAGTAGTAATGAGTTTTATCATCATTAGTGAATAGGGTGGCTATATCATTTAACTTAGTAAGATGTGCCACAACAGTTCAGATTCGTAGCCATAAAAAGGATCAGATTCAACCAAAGTAATTATCTCAGGATCGACAGAGAAATCATTATCCTTATCAGTAACACAGATAGGTGAAGTAGCAAAAGCAGGGTCATATTTCATTCTAGTATTCAAAGACTTTTCTTTAAGCTTAGTTAATAATTTCTTAAGACCAGATCTATCATTGCAAGCAAGAAAATCTCTAGCAGTTTCTTCATCCGTAACATAACCCTTAGGCACAATAGGCAATTCATATCTAGGTGGAGAATGTTCATCATCACTTTCATCAATATTATCAGTTCCAATAATTTCATTCTCTCTAGCCCTAGGAAGTTGTTCATCAAGGAATTCACCTAATGGCACAGTAGTATCAAGGATAGAAGTAGTTTCATCATAAGCATCATGCATAGCAGAAGTGGCATCATCCATAACATGCGACATATCAGAATTAGTAGCAGAAGCAGGATTAGGTGTCGCAAGTTTACTCAAAACAGATGGTGAATGCTAAGTCTTGAGCTTGTGTTGGTTTTTCCCTTGAAGAGGAAAGGGTGATGCAGCAAAGTAGCATAAGTATTTCCTTCGGTTTTTGAGAACCAAGGTATCAATCCAGTAGGAGGCTCCTCAAAAGTCCCATGCACCTACACAAACAAACAAGAACCTCGCAACCAACACGATAAAGGGGTTGTCAATCCCTTCACAGTTACTTGCGAAAGTGAGATCTGATAGAGGTAACATGATAAGATAAATATTTTTGGTATTTTTATGATATTGATTGGAAAGAGAAAGATGCAAATAAAAGTAGATGGAAACATTATATGATAAAAGATAGACCCGGGGGCCATAGGTTTCACTAGTGGCTTCTCTCAAGATAGCATAAGTATTACGGTGGTTGAACAAATTACTGTCGAGCAATTGATAGAAAAGGGCATAGTTATGAGATTATCTTGGCATGATCATGTATATAGGCATCATGTCCGTGACAAGTAGAGCGAAACGATTCTGTATCTACTACTATTACTCCACACTTTGACCGACTCCTGCCTGCTTCTAGAGTATTAAGTTCATAAGAACAGAGTAACGCATTAAGACATGATGTAGAGGGATAAACTCATGCAATATGATATAAACCTCATCTTTTTATCCTCAATGGAAACAATACAATACGTTCCTTGCTGCCCCACACCGCAAGATTGAACCCAAAGCTAAGCACTTCTCCCATTGCAAGAAAGATCAATCTAGTAGGCCAAACCAAACTGATAATTCGAAGAGACTTCCAAAGATAACTTAATCACACATAAAAGAATTCAAAGGAGATTCAAATATTTATCATAGATAAACTTGATCACGAACCCACTGTCGATGTCAAAACCGGCGGATCTTGGGTAGGGGGTCCCGAACTGTGCGTCTATGCGGATGGTAACAGGAGACAAGGGACACGATGTTTTACCCAGGTTCGGGCCCTCTTGATGGAGGTAAAACCCTACGTCCTGCTTGTTTAATATTGATGATGTGTGTTACAAGAGTAGATCTACCACAAGATCAAGGAGGCTAAACCCTAGAAGCTAGCCTATGGTATGATTGTTGTCCGTCCTACGGACTAAAGCCATCCGGTTTATATAGACACTGGAGAGGGCTAGGGTTACACAGAGTCGGTTACAATGGTAGGAGATCTACATATCCGTATCGCCAAGCTTGCCTTCCACGCCAAGGAAAGTCCCATCCGGACACGGGACGAAGTCTTCAATCTTGTATCTTCATAGTCTTGGAGTCCGGCCGATGATGATAGTTTGGCTATCCGGACACCCCCTAGTCCAGGACTCCCTCAGTAGCCCCCGAACCAGGCTTCAATGACGACGAGTCCGGCGCGTATGTTGTCTTCGGCGTTTGCAAGGCGGGTTCTCCTTCATGTTCCATGTGTTTGCCGGATAGTGTCCGGTTGCTTCATAAATGTTGCGCTCCTCGGCTTCCACGTCCAATAATGGCCTTCTTCCACGTGTTGTACGAATGCGAAAAGCTAGGGTATTCTTACGTTTTACCCCCTAGCTGCGCGAATAAGCTACCTATAAGAGAGGCGAGGATCCAGATCCAAATCACACCATCCTCCTTCCGCAAGTACTCATCGAGGCGCATCTGACAAAAAATCCATTCCAACATGGATAGTCGATGCGGCTCCTCTTCTCGCGCTCCCAGTCCTCAGCCAGGAGATTGGAGGAAATGCTCAGTCCCGCATAGCGAGTTAGTGACGCTCCAAGCAGAGGGATACCTTCCCCCAGCCTTTATGGTTCCGGTTCGAGCCGGACTGGCCACCTACAAGGGTGGGAAGCAGGCGGAGAGCATCCCCAATCCCTCCAAAGGAGAGCGGGTATGCTTCGTCCCCTACTTAATAAGGGGACTTGGATTTCCTATACATCCGTTTCTCCGGGGGCTCCTGGAGTTCTATGGACTCCAACTTCACCACCTCTCTCCTGCCTCCATCTTGCACATCGCAAGCTTCGTAGCTCTTTGCGAGCTGTTCTTGGGCATCAAGCCCCATTTTGCGCTGTGGAAGAGGTTGTTTTGCCTCGTACCCCGTTCTCATGAGGGGTCGATATATCAAGTGGGCGGAGCCGAAATATGGCGCATCGCCGAGACCGGATATCTATCCATAACCCCGAAGAAGGTGTCCGAAGACTGGCCTTCGGAGTGGTTCTATATGGAAGACGCATCGCTGCCGGATCCAGTTCGGATCGGCCTCCCGGAGTTTAGCAACGCTCCTCTGAAGAAACGCCTGAGTTGGAGCCCACGGAGCTCTCAACGGGAAGATGATAGGAGCGTCTATTATCTGATGGGCCGGATACGGTTACTAGCCCATTCCGGATTAACCATGATTGGAGTCATGGCCACATGCATTATGCGAGGGGTGCAACCGCTCCAATATAGGGGCCACCCCATGTGGGATTTCAACGGGGAAAATGACGCCACCCGTCATGGCCGCACGGGGCCAGGATCGGTCGCCGATCTGGTGAAGATCCTATCCGGCTTGTACAAGGGGGAGAAGGAGGACTTCCTCTGCACGAGTCCATTGAATGGATTCTCCATGAATAACCCTCGGAGCTGGGTAAGCGGACGTTTATATATCTGATCCGTGCTTTCGAAGATAAGTGTCTTACTTCATGATTTCAACGCAGGAACTGCGCCGGGATGTGGAGGGCATAGAAAGCCCGAATCCACAACCCGAGGATCCGGGAAGATCCCTTGATCCGGCCGCCGAAGAGGATCCGGACATAGAGGTGGAACTGATTGACGGGGTGTTCCACCAGCTCAGCATAGACAATGCTTTAGTCGCCATTACGGCTGACTACCCCGGTTTATCTCCGGCTTCCCAGGTGAGTACGACCGAAGTCCTGACACTATTACTTTTTAACACTTATTTCTGACCACCGTGTACCCATGGTGCTTCGCAGGAGGTGCCTTTACGGCGGGAAGCCGAGCCCATGGCGACTGACCAACCGAGGTCAGTGCGGCCTAGCAGGCGGAAGAGGAGTGTGGCGCGAATCGAAACGTCGCCGCAAAGGTATGGTGCACTATTGTCTTTTAAGGGAAAGACTCCTGGGAGGTATATTAATGCTCATGATTCTTCCAGGAGAAAGAGCGTTCGCCGGACTGAGTCCGGAGAGGATGCCAACCAAGCCTCCGCTAGCCAGGCTCTAACGCCTGGTCCGGAGGGGGAGGGGAGCGCAACGCGCGAGCCGGATGCTCCTCCAATGGAGGATGCCGACAGGTTGTCCGCCACCAGGTCTGAGGTGGAGAGCACCATGAATCACAGGCGCCGTCGGACAGTTCTTCGTGACGCGTGTTTCTCCCCAGAGGCGTTGAATGCCTTTAATGCGGGAGACGCGCACCTCCGTGCTGCTCAAGATGGTTTAACCAGAGCCACTGAGCAGTATGTAAAAGACATACGGGTGAGGAATTTTAATAGCTATATATGCCAGTAGCCCCCGAGACTTAAAATAGTTAAACTAACTGATTTAAGGATCATTTGTTATGCAGGATCTTACAGAGAAGAATACCCACCTGTCCCAGGAGCTTCAAGAATGCAAGGCCCAACTTGAGGCCGCACTAGCCGCTGCCGGGGGAGCCACGGAGCCCCACTCTGGTAATTCATATTTCAAAAAGAGAAGTAGTTTATGAAGTGCGGCGTGTGTGTATAGTCTGACAATAATATTGCAGAGGGTGCCGGACTAGATCCGGACAAGCAACATCTGCGGCGCCAGCTAAAGGCTGGCGAGAAGGTGCTTATGAGGGTGCAGTAGGAGAGGAACAAACTCCAAGATGCCAACACCCAGCTGGGCGAAGAACTAAAAGATGTTCGGGTTCAGCTGTCTAACTCCGTAAAGGAGAATCGGCGGCTTCGTCGCGGCATTTATAGTAAGTGCTTGAGCAAAATCTTTTGAAAGGAAGAGTTCGGCGAGGAAGTCGATTGACAGAAGTCTGTCTGTAGGTTTGCTCACGGGTCGTCCGGTGGAGGAGATGCCTAGTTCCACGGGAGACCCTCTGCCCGAGCTGCTGCAACTGCACGAACGTGTTCGGTATGCTATGAGCGGCGTCGTTCATGCCTTATGGCCTTCCGTCTCCCTACCCGAGGGTCTTGGAGGGCTTGCTGAGAAGCTTCAGGGAGTTTGGCAGCGTCTCCGTCTGTGGAAGATATCGGCCTGCCGTCAAGGCGCCAGGGAGGCCTAGGCCATGGTGAAGATGCGGTACCCAAAGGCTGATCCAAACCACATGGCCGAGGTCGGACCTGTGGGAGCCAATGGGAAGGAGATCCCTGTGAGCCTGATGTACGGCCAAGTAGAGTTGGCCGCGAAATATTCCCAACAGGACTGTAAGTTAGACAGCCTGTTAGATGGGATTGAAGAGGAGTACAATCAGTCAGTTTGACGATGTAATTTTAAAATGACATGTAAAATGCCTTCTAGCCGGATTGTAGATCGTTTATCTTTGCGAACCTTTTTGCTTCAACCTCGGGACCCAACAGTCCGGAGTGTGTCCGAATACCCTTACGGTTATAAAAGAACCGGGGCATGCGTGGAGACAAGGCGTAGGGGTCATAAGTGCTTTATCAGACAAGTGCCCAACTAGCTATGTTATATTACATGGTTAGTAAGAAACATCTTCCAGGGAGAATAGTTCCGTTAAGGGTTCCTTTCCCTGGGAGGCATGCCCCAAAGTGCATGTCCGGACTGCGAAAATAGCAGAAAAAGCATCTGGGGGCAGATAAATAAGTAAGTAATAAATCGTCTTTCAGGTCACCGACCGAATATTCCCTTAAGAACGCTAGCCTTCGGCTTCACCCAGTCTGAGGTACACATCCGGCTAACCCGCCAGTAACAATCGCAGAGGTGCTTCCTTTACCTCCTAGCCGAACAATCGGGAACGTAGGGGTAAGCACAGGAGCCAGGCAACTCGGCTTGGCCAAAACTTAAGTCATATCGATGCATATAATTGTGATCAAAAGGTACATGCGGAAGTATGACACATGTGTTGGGCATGAAGCCCATATAAATAAGCTTCTGTTAAAGAAGCCCCCAGGTATAACGAGTGTGAGTAGCACATCGAGTGAGTGCGAACAAAGCGCAGATCATCCCTCAAGAGGCTTGTACTGAGAGGGGGAGGAAAAAGGAGGGAAAACAAAGACAGCAAAAAAATATGAAAGGTGGACGGAGGAAGGAGACGAACCCTGAGTCCGGCGCTAGGCGTAAAATCTTCGGAGACGGGCTGCGTTCCATGGGTTTGGCTCGAGTCGGTTGTCAGATGCGTTTCATAGACGGTATGCACCACCGGTAAGGACTTGTTCGATGATGAAGGGACCTTCCCATTTGGGCTTAAGTTTGTCCTTTTTCTTGTCCAGCAGGCGTAGAACTAGCTCGCCAACATTGTAAGTTTTGGCCCGTACTTCCCTGCTTTGATATCTTCGAGCCTGCTGTTGGTAGAATGCAGAACGGGATTTTGCCACGTCGCGCTCCTCCTCTAAAGCGTCCAAACTGTCCTGCCGATTCAACTCGGCTTCTCTTTCTTCGTACATGCGCACACGAGGTGAGTCATGAATTATATCACAGGGCAAAACTGCCTCAGCGCCATATACCATAAAAAATGGTGTGAATCCGATAGTGCGGTTCGGCGTGGTCCGCAGCCCCCAGAGTACGGAGTCGAGCTCCTCTTCCCAGTGCGTGTTAGATTCCGTGAGGGACCGCACTAATCTGGGTTTAATGCTGCTCATGATTAGACCATTTGCTCATTCCACTTGACCGTTAGTTTGAGGGTGGTAGACTGAAGCGCAGTCGAGCTTGATGCCTATGTTTTTGCACCAGAGTTTAACCTCGTCGGCCATGAAATTCGTGCCGTTATCAGTGATGATGCTGTGGGGGACGCCAAAACGATGTACTACCCCGGATATGAAGTCTATCACAGGTCCGGATTCTACCATTTTAACCGGCTTGGCCTCTATCCATATGGTGAATTTGTCCACCATGACCAATAAGTATTTGTGCTTGTGGGTTCCCCCTTTAAGGGGTCCAACCATGTCAAGCCCCCAGACCGTGAACGGCCAAGTGATGGGTATAGTTTTGAGGGCGGTGGGTGGCATGTGGCTCTGATTAGCAAAGAGCTGACAACCGACGCATCGTTGGACTAAGTCCTGAGCATCTGCCCTGGGTGTTGGCCAATAAAATCCTGTACGGAAGGCCTTGCCTACAAGGGCCCGGGCTGCGGCATGGTGCCCGCCGAGTCCAGCATGAATTTCAGCCAGGAGATTTCGCCCTTCCTCTTTGGAGATACACCTTTGAAGGGCTCCGATTGTGCTTTTCTTATAAAGTTCTCCCTCATGGACCTTGTAGGCTTTAGATCGCCGAACTATGCAGTGGGCCTCATTTTGGTCTTTGGGAAGTTCTTGCCTGATTAAGTAGGCTAGGAATGGTTCCGTCCATGGGGCAATTACCGCCATTATTTCGTGGGCTGAATCTGTTACTTCATTGGCTGAGCCACCGATTGTGTCAGAATGTTCTGTGTTGGGTGATGCAGTTGGTTCCGGGTTGTTATTCCCGGACTCCTCTTCCCATGATACGGATGGCTTAAAGAGCCGTTCCAGGAAGATGTTTGGAGGGACGGCGTCGCGTTTTGCGCCGAGGCGCGCCAACACGTCTGCTGCCTGGTTATTATCCCGGGCTACATGGTGGAATTCGAGTCCTTCGAACCGAGCTGACATTTTTAGGACGGCGTTACGGTAGGCTGCCATTTTCGGATCTTTGGCGTCAAAGTCTCCGTTTACTTGCGATATTGCGAGGTTTGAATCCCCGCGCACCTCTAGGCGTTGAATACCCATGGAGATTGCCATCCGGAGGCCATGTAGAAGGGCCTCGTATTCGGCTGCGTTGTGGGAGTCCGTGTACATTATTTGAAGTACGTATTGGACTGTGTCTCCAGTTGGGGACGTCAAGACGACGCTATCCCCCAAGCCAGTCAACATTTTGGAGCCGTTGAAATGCATGAGCCAATTGGAGTACGCGCTGTACTCTTTAGGGAGTTCGGCTTCGGTCCATTCGGCGACGAAGTCAGCCAGAACTTGCGACTTTATAGCTCGCCGTGGTTTGTAGGTTATGTCAAATGGTAAGAGCTCAATGGCCCATTTTGCTATCCTGCCCATCGCGTCGCGATTGTTTATAATATCGTTGAGAGGTACTTCGGAGGCCACCGTTATGGAACACTCTTGAAAGTAGTGTCGCAGCTTCCGGGATGCCCTGAACACCGCATACGCTATCTTTTGATAATGTGGGTACTGGGACTTGCATGGAGTTAAGACAGTGGATACGTAGTACACTGGTTTTTGAAGAGGGAATTTGTGCCCTTCTGTTTCTCGTTCGACGACGAGTACCGCGCTGACAACTTGATGTGTTGCTGCGATATATAATAACATCGGTTCGCCCAGGTTGGGCGCGGCCAGGACCGGATTTGTTGCCAATATGGCCTTAATTTCTTCGAGTCCGGCCATGGCAGCATCCGTCCATTCAAAGTGTTCGGTGCGCCGGAGGAGGCGATAGAGGGGCAGTGCCTTTTCTCCCAAACGGGAGATGAAGCGGCTTAGAGCCGCCACACATCCAGTTAGTTTTTTTATTTGTTTGAGGTCTTTTGGGATATCCAATTGTGACAGAGCTTGGATCTTGGCTGGGTTTGCTTCAATTCCTCTACCGGATACAATGAAGCCCAAGAGCTTTCCGGCTGATACGCCGAAAACACATTTTTCCTGGTTGAGCTTAATGTCATATGCTCGGAGGTTGTCGAATGTCGCCCTCAAGTCGTCTACTAGAGTTTCGACGTGTTTGGTCTTGATGACCACGTCGTCTACATATGCCTCTATTGTTTTGCCTATTTGGGTGGTCAGACATGTCTGAATCATGCGCTGATATGTTGCGCCGGCGTTTTTGAGTCCGAAGGGCATTGTGTTGAAGCAGAATGGTCCATATGGAGTAATGAATGCCGTTGCGGCCTGGTCTTTTTCCGCCATCTTGATTTGATGGTATCCAGAGTATGCGTCGAGGAAGCACAATGAATCGTGCCCTGCGGTAGCATCGATGATTTGGTCAATGCGAGGGAGAGGGAAAGGGTCCTTTGGACAGGCCTTGTTAAGGTCTTTGAAATCGACACAAAGGCGCCAGGATTTGTCCTTTTTTGGTACCATTACCAGGTTGGCTAGCCAGTCCGGATGTTTTATATCTCTGATGAATCCGGCTTCTAAGAGTTTGGCTAGCTCCTCTCCCATTGCCTGTCTTTTGGGTTCGGAAAATCGCCGAAGAGCCTGTTTGACTGGCTTGAATCCTTTTAGGATGTTTAGGCTGTGTTCTGCCAGCCTGCGTGGGATTCCTGGCATATCTGAAGGGTGCCAGGCGAAAATGTCCCAATTTTCCCGAAGGAATTCTCGTAGTGCGGCTTCTACATCAGGATTCAATTGCACCCCAATGGAGGCCATCTGTGGGGTCCGTTGGATGGACCTGGAATTTGACTATTTCGTCTGCTGATTTAAAAGAGGTGGACTTAGACCTCTTATCGAGTATCACATCGTCCCTATCCACCGTGGAGCACAGCGCAGTGAGTTCCTCTGTCGCTAGGGCTTCGGATAGTGCCTCTAGGGCCAGTGCGGCTATCTTATTTTCAGCGCGGAGTGCTATATCTGGATCACTGACAAGAGTGATTATTACATTGGGCCCGGGCATTTTGAGCTTCATGTACTCGTAATGGGGTATAGCTTGGAAGATTGTGAATGCCTCTCGCCCTAACAAGGCGTGATATCCGCTGCCGAATGGGGCCACTTGGAACGTGACCTCATCGGACCTGTAATTGTCCGGTGAGCCGAACACTATGTCTAGTGTGATTTTTCCTATGCAGCGTACTTCTCGACTAGGGATTATTCCCCTGAAGGTTGTGCTGCTTCGCTCAATGCGGCTCCAGTCAATTTCCATTTTTGAAGGGTTTCCTCGTAGATGAGGTTTAATCCGCTGCCGCCATCCATGAGTACCTTGGTAAGACGAAAGCCATCCACTATCGGACTGACCAATGCGGCTGGTGCTCGAGCTGTTCGGAATTTAGGTTCGTCGCTGGCATTGAAGGTGATAGCCGTGTCGCTCCATGGATTTGTTGTTGCTACTTGGTAGGCTTAGGCGAGGCTGCGGATTGTTCGTTTCCGCATGTTATTTGATGCGAAAGTCTCGAAGACTGTTAATACCGTACTGGTACTGTTGGGCTGGTTGCCCGGGGCTAGAAAGCCTTCGCCACTTTTGGCCACCTGCCGTAGTATCCAACATGCTCGAAGGCTATGTGTTGGAGTGGCGCCCTCCGTACTGTGGATTTTACAGGGTCCGTTGAGCCATCCCTCCAGTACGGTTCCGTGCCCATTAGGGGGTTTTTGCTTTTTGGTTTTTAACCCAGGTGCTTGAGTATGACGCACCCTTTTATTTTGGACTAGGGTTGTATTCAGGGCCGGATTGTCCCAAAACCTGGTTTCTGTTTTCCAGGCACTCTCCATCGCACAGTATTTTTGTACAATGGTCGCTAGGTCGGCGAAGCGTGTAACTTCGCGATGACTTATGGCGTTCATGATTCCCTTGTCCGTGCAATTGTTGCAAAAAATTGAAATCATGCTTTCTTCACGGCAGTCCTTTATCCTGTTCATAACCAGGAGGAATCTGGCCCAGTAATGATGTACTGTTTCATCGGGCTCTTGCCGTATTTGAGATAGATCGCTTATGTTTGGGTGGGCGAGAGGAATTAAATTTGGGACCCCGCCCAATCTGAGGCTCAAAGGCCAAGAAGTTTCCGGATTTGGAAGCTTGGGTTGTTGGATGTTTTCCAACAAATCTGGTCCGATGCCGGACTTTAGGTTCAGTACTTGATTGACGTCCGTCCCTCCACGGTAATCCGGCATGGAGGGATCGGGAATCCGGACATAGCTGGTTTTTAACATAGAAGAAGAGTCGCCGCATTGTTCCTCTACCACAACAACGTGGTGGGTAGCCTGGGGAGAGCTAATTTCTCTAAGATCGGTTTTAAGCCCAATCTGATCATAGTCTGTAGTGACTCCCAGGGTGGCGATGCGATCCAAGAGCTCGTTTACGGAGGAGAGCTCCATCGAATCTAGCTGCTCGGCGAATTCCGAGCTGACGTGAAGATCGCTTTTGATGACCTAAGAGGTCATTGTCGGAGCGGTGGCCGAACAGGCGGTCATAAGAAAACCACCTAGCCGGATAGTTTGGCCGGTGGCCAAAGCTCCCTTGACGACGGCGCCGTCTTTAAAGACGGGAAAAGGCATCCTTCCTATGACCTCTCATTGTAAAAATAGTTACATCAAATAGATCTCCAAGAAGATCGAGGAGAACTTTATATTGATATTCAAAGAGAGAGGATATGCCATCTAGCTAATAACTATGGACCCAAAGGTCTGCGGTAAACTACTCAAAACTCATTGGAGAGGCCTTGGAGATGATGTAGAGGCCCTCGTCGATTCCCCCTCCGGTGGAGCGCCAAAAAAGGCTCCAAGATGGGATCTCGCGGATACAGAAGGTTGCGCGGTGGAAATAGTTTTTCTTGGTGCTCCTGGATGTTTTCGATGTATGTGGATATATATAGGAGTAAGAAGTAGGTCGGTGGATGCTCGAGGGCCCACAAGGGTGGGGGGCGCGCCCACCCCCAGGGGGCACGCCCGGCACCCTCGTGGCCGCCTCATTTCTTATTTGACGTCCACTCCAAGTCCCCTGGATTGCATTTGTTCCAAAAATATCGCTCCCGAAGGTTTCATTCCGTTTGGACTCCATTTGATATTCCTTTTCTTTGAAACACTGAAATAGGCAAAAAAAAAAAGCAATTCGGGCTGGGCCTCCGGTTCGTAGGTTAGTCCCAAAAATGATATAAAAGTGTAAAGTAAAGTCGATAAACATCCAAAACAGGTAATATAATAGCATGGAACAATCAGAAATTATAGTTACGTTGGAGACGTATCAAGCATCCCCAGCTTAATTCCTGCTCGTCTTCGAGTAGGTAAATGATAAAAACAGAATTTTTGATGTGGAATGCTACCTAGCATAATTCTCAATGTATTTTTCTTTATTGTGGCATGAATGTTCAGATCCAAATGATTCAAAATAAAAGTTCATATTGACATAAGAAATAGTAATACTTCAAGCATACTAACTAAGCAATCATGTCTTCTCAAAATAACATGGCATTAGAAGGTTCAACCCTACAAAATCATATAGTTGGGCCATGTTTCATTTTCATCACACAAAATACTCCCATCAAGAACAACCCTGGTTTCAGCCAAGCAATTGGTTCATACTTTTTAACGCGCTTCAGCTTTTTCAACTCTCATGCAATACATGAGCGTGAGCCATGGATATAGCACTATGGGTGGAATAGAATATGATAATGGAGGTTGTGTGGAGAAGACAAAAAAGGAGAAAGTCTCACATTGATGAGGCTAATCAACGGGCTATGGAGATGCCCATCAATTGATGTCAACATGAGGAGTATGGATTGCCATGCAACTGATGCACTAGAGCTATAAATGTATGAAAGCTCAACAAAAGAAACTAAGTGGGTGTGCATCCAACTTGCTTGCTCACGAAGACCTAGGGCATTTTGAGGAAGCCCATCGTAGGAATATACAAGCCAAGTTCTATAATGAAAAATTCCCACTAGTATCTGAAAGTGACAACATAAGATACTTTCTATATGAAGAACATGGTGCTACTTTGAAGCACAAGTGTGGAAAAGGATAGTAACATTGCCCCCTTATATATATATATATATATATATATATTTCAGCCTTTCTTTTTTTTTGGCCTTTTTTTGGGGAGAATGCTCTAATAATGATGATCATCCTTCTATTTATTTACAACTCATGAATTACAACTGGAAACTAGAACAAGATATGACTCTATATGAATGCCTCCGGCGGTGTACCAGGATGGGCAATGAATCAAGAGTGACATGTATGAAAAATTATGCATGGTGGCTTTGCCACAAATACGATGTCAACTACATGATCATGCAAGGAAATATGACAATGATGATGCGTGTCATGATAAACGGAACGGTGGAAAGTTGCATGGTAATATATCTCGGAATGGCTATGGAAATGCCATAATATGTAGGTATGGTGGCTGTTTTGAGGAAGATATAAGGAGGTTTATGTGGGATGGAGCATATAGTATCACGGGGTTTGGATGCGCCGGTGAAGTTTGCACCAACTCTCAAGGTGAGAAAGGGCAATGTACGGTACCGAAGAGGCTAGCAATGATGGAAAGGTAAAAGTGTGTATAATCCATGGACTCACATTAGTCATAAAGAACTCATATACTTATTGAAAAAGTTTTATTAGGCCTCGAAGCAAAGTACTAGTACGCATGCTCCTAAGGGAGAGGTTGGTAGGAGTTAACCATCGCGCACCCCCGACTTCCACACAAGGGAAGGCAATCAAAACAACACCTCATGCAATAAATTTATTACACAACTTTTACCATACGTGCATGCTACGGGACTTGCCAACTTCAACACAAGTATTCTTTAAATTCACAATCACCCAACTAGCATGACTCCAATATCACCAGCTCTATATCTCAAAACAATTATCAAGTATCAAATTGATCATAGCATCCAATTCACTTCCTATGATAGTTTTTATTATACCCAATTTGGATGCCCATCATTCTAGGAACAATTTTATAACCATAGAAAATACCATGCTGTTCTAAAATACTATCAAAATAATATAAGTGAAGCATGAGAGATCATCAATTTCTACAAAGTTAAACCACCGCCGTGCTCTAAAAGATATAAGTGAAGCACTAGAGCAAAACTATCTAGCTCAAAAGATATAAGTGAAGCACATAGAGTATTCTAATAAACTTCAAATCAAGTGGGTTTGTACCAAGAGGTGTGTACAACAAGGATGATTGTGGTAAACTAAAAAGCAAAGACTAATATTGTAGCGACCCGACCTCAGACGGTCAAGTCTCTGTGCATTAGTGTCATCCCTGGATCAGTAATGCTGACACACACGATACTCGAAGGATTTATAACAGAGTAGCAATCACACACTTATTACATCGAATGTATCAAAAGAGAACTTATTACAATAATATGGCTTAAGGCCATCTAATGCAATAACAGCGGAAGGCTTGGAAGATAAAGTGAGTCCATTAACTCCAACGGCATAGCTGAGCTACACGGAACGACCTAACGAACCTTACTCCTCGTCTGAAAAGTCTGCAACATAACACGTTGCAGCCCGAGAAACGGGTCAGCACATGGAATATGCTGGCAATATAACACAGTAGAGCAAGAACAGAATAATGCTATCACTATATGCATATTTGGCTGGTGGAAAGCTCTACTGCTACAGTTTTGCATAAAGCCAATTTTTCCCTACTGCAAAGGAATAAATTTTATTCAACTATCATGGTAGTTGAACAACACTGAGAAGGTAACCCCAACTCAATCCCAATTAAAGTGATTAACAACCCAACAATATTAATTAAGAGTGTTGAGATACATAAGATAACCCGAGTACTAGACACTCAGAATTGTCCATAACCGGGGACACGGCTAACCATGATTAGATTGTACACTCTGTAGAGGTTTGCGCACTTTTCCCCACAAGACTCAATCGCTTCCGTGGAATTTCTCGCACTGCATGGTGTTTGAGAAACGGATGACCGAGACATAGTCTTTCAGAAACATTAACTCCCTACTCTGGGTAGACCATACCAATCCTACAAAACCAACTACCTGCTGATCTACCTGTTCAAGAGCTTCACCTAACTTACTCAGCTATGCTAGATCCCATAATAGCTTGTGGCTGCACACGGGAGTTTCTAGCATGAATCATCTCAGTTCCCTTTTAGCCTGGGTGGCGGTCCATAGGAAGATCACACGGTAACCACGGGATTTCCAAAATAATACAGACAACACTGGGTTCCCAGGTGCCTCAATCCACCCAGATGTGTATTAAAGTTGCCACCTTAACTTGAACCAATAATTAACAATCTCACATATGTCATGGAACACTCAAACCCAAACCACGTCTACGAGCATAGCATAGCAATATAAGCATAACGTAGAAGTAACTCCCAAGGGTTTGATAATAAACAGGACAATAGGTTCTACCTCATCAGCTACTTCCCAAAACCCACATGTTAAAGACATCCTAATCATGCAATGTTTGAGGATTGAACTAATGCAATGAAAACTCGGTATGAAAAGAGTATGATCAATGTGATACTTGCCTTGCTGACGATCCGTGAAACCTAGAGACTCGTAGTAACACGCTTCGGACTGCGGGAATTCTATCGCAAACAAACAATAACATACATAAGTAACTAGCAAAGATGCAAGAGCAAAACTTCAAATAAAAGCAAAAGACCAGAAAGTTCAACTTAAGAACTCCGGTTTGCAAAAAGAATCAAATCAAACGGAGCAACAAAACTCAAACGGTGAGAGAAACAAGATCCGTTTACTAATCTGAACTAACGTCAAATTTTACAGTATCAAAATCTTGTTCAACTTGGTTAAACAGAAAGAGGGTCTTGAGACAAAACTATAGGCTTTTGAATCACCCGATTCCGACTAACGAGCGAAAAGATAAACAGAAACTAAGATCGGATCAGAAATCGCGACCGAAAATAATCGCAAAAAAATCTGATAAAAGAAAACTGACGAACAGGATAACGAACGAGCATTCGTTATCTGTAACTAACGAAAGAAAACCGTTCGTTTAGACGAACGTACGGAAGAAGTCCGCTAAATAGAAGAACCGCGAAAAACCGGTGGACCGATCTGAAAAAAAAACGAACTAGGGTTTTTAAAAAAATGAACGGTTTTTAAGAATAACCGGCGGCTCGGACCCGGTTCAGTACCTCCGGCGAGGGGCTCCGGCGAGGCGAGGTGGGGCGGCGGGGCTCGGCTCACGGGGCGGCGGGGCTCGGCGACGGTGCAGGCGGCGACCGGCAGCGGCGGCGGGCTGTAGCAGCGGCGCGGCTCGGGGCGGCTGCGGTGGCGGCGGTGGTTGGTGGTGGTGGGGGCTCGGGGGGGGGGGGTATATAAAGGGGGGGGGGCGGCTTGGAGTAGGGGCCAAGGCGGCGGCGGTGCAGTCCGGCTCGGACTCCTGTCCGAGTCGGCGGCGGCGGCAGCGCTCGCGCGCGCAGGAGGCGGTGGCGGCTAGGAAAAATCCTAGAAAATAAAATAAAATAACAACTTAAATGTAATTTGGAAAAAAAGGTGCAAATTTTTCTATTGCAAATAAAATCCAAATAAAATCAACTAAAATTAAATAAATGATTTTAATATTTTTCCTCCAATATTTCAATTATATTGGAGAAGTCATATTATCTCCTCTCATTTATTTTTGGTACGAAATATTTTTCGGAGGGAGAAATAATTCAAATCAAAAATCCTCGTTTCATTATTTGGTAGGAAAAAAAATCAAAATATGGAACCGGAAAATCCCCAACTCTCTCCGAGGGTCCTTGAGTTGCTTAGGATTTCGAGGATGACGGAGCGAAAAAGAAATAAAATATGATATGCATGAATGACCTATGTATAACATTCCAAATTGAAAATTTAGGATGTTACAAATATCATACAAGACGCTCCAAGCAAGATACATATCATGTGGCGAATAAAAGTATAGCTCCAAGTAAAGTTACCGATAGACGAAGACGACAGAGGGGATGACTTCCGGGGAATCCCCAAGCTTAGGCTTTTGGTTATCCGTGAATATCTTGGGGTTCCATGGGCATCCCCAAGCTTAGGCTCTTGCCACTACTTATTCCATAGTCCATCAAATCTTTACCCAAAACTTGAAAACTTCACAACACAAAACTCAACAGGAAATATCATAAGCTCCGTTAGTGCAAGAAAGAAAAACCACCACATAAGGTACTGTAATGAACTAATTCTTTATTTATATCAACAGGAAACCTACTATATTACAACTTCTCTATGGTTCATACCCACCAATACTAGCCATAGATTCATCAAAATAAGCAAACAACACATAGAAAACAGAATCTATCAAAAATAGAACAGTCTATAGTAATCTGTAACTTTCGAATACTTAGGAACTCCAAAAATCATACCAAAATAGGAAGTCCTGGGCAATTTGTCTACTAATCTACAGCAAAAAGAATAAACGCAAAAGCACGTTTCTGTGAATTTACTAAAATTATTTTCGTGTGCGCAAAGGTTTCTGTTTTTTAGCAGAATGAAATTAACTATCACCGTAGGTTATCCTATAGGTTCTACTTGGCACAAACACTAACTAAAACATGAAAACACATCTAAACAGAAGCTAGATGAAATATTTATTACTAAACAGAAGCAAAAAGTAAGGAACAAAAATAAAATTGGGTTGCCTCCCAACTAGCGCTATCGTTTAACACCCCTAGCTAGGCATAAAAGCGAGCATAGATCTAAGTAGTGCTATAATAATAAGATAGATCACGAAAACTAATCTCATATTCTCTTCGCTCAGCAGCAAGTTTTCTTTGATGCAAGCAAAAGTAATCAAAAGGGCTAAATTTAATGGGACAAAAGTCCCCAAGATCAATCCCAGGAGGTATGGGTTCCTCCTTTGGCCCTTCATATTTCACAACCAATTCATCATTATAAACATTCTTTTGACAGAACCTCTTGAGTCTACACTCAAGAGAATATCCTAGATCATTATTTAGAATAGCAGAATCATTATTGAGTTTAGAAATTTTATCAACTAGAACAGTGGTAGGAACTTTTTTTCTAAGGTTTTCATTAAAAGGAACATAGTCCAAAGAATGGAAACGCATTATTTCCTCTTGAGCGAAGAGGATCGCCTCTATGGGAGGACGACCAGCGTCCACCCTATAGTGCGAAAAATTTTATTTGGCTTCTTTTATTATAAATCTGAACTCATGTGCAAAAAAATAATAGCTGCGCGTTTAACAGAAGAATGCTCAATATTAGAAAATTCTAGAAAAATCCTTTGTATACAACGATGCATGTGCATAAATTGCCTTTAAGTTCAACTATAAGCATGGCGATAGCATCCGCAAGACTACTAGTTCTATGGAGAATAGAACTACCCATAAAAGGTAAAGCACCGACACAAGTACAGAAATCTTAAATAACCCCTTTTCCAATAATATTACCACTACCGATTCAAAACTTTTTAGTATGTAAAATAGGGGGTACTTCAACAGGAGCATCAAAATTTTCCATGTTAGCATTATTGTCCATATCGACGATAATCTCCCCAATTTCATACATAACGACAGACAAATGCGAGGAAGAAGAGAAAGACGAGGCAATCGGAAAAGAGAGGCAAACAAGAAAGAGAGGGCGAATAAAACGGCAAGGGTGAAGTGGGCGAAGAGGAAAACGAGAGGCAAATGGAAAATAATGTAATGCGGGGGAGATGAGTTTGTGATGGGTAATTAGTATGTCTTGACTTGAGCGAAGACCTCCCCGACAACGGCGCCAGAAATCCTTCTTGCTACATCTTGAGCTTGCATTGGTTTTCCCCTTGAAGATGAAAGGGTGATGCAGCAAAGTAGCGTAAGTATTTCCCTCAGTGTTTGGGAACCAAGGTATCAATCCAGTAGGAGGCTCCTCAAAAGTCCCACGCACCGACACAAACAAACAAGAACCTCGCAACCAACGCGATAAAGGGGTTTCAATCCCTTCACGGTAACTTGCAAAAGTGAGATCTGATAGAGATAATATGATAACATAAATATTTTTGGTATTTTTATGATATAGATTCGAAAGTAAAAGATGCAAATAAAAGTATATGGAAAACTTATATGATAAAAGGTAGACCCGGGGGCCATAGGTTTCACTAGTGTCTTCTCTCAAGATAGCATATGTATTACGGTGGGTGAAAAATTACTATCGAGCAATTGATAGAAAAGCGCATAGTTATGAGATTATCTAGGCATGATCATGTATATAGGCATCACGTCTGTGACAAGTAGACCGAAATGATTCTGCATGTACTACTATTACTCCACACATCGACCGACTCTTTCCTACATCTAGAGTATTAAGTTCATAAGAATGGAGTAACGCATTAAGAAAGATGACATGATGTAGAGGGATAAACTCATGCAATATGATATAAACCCCATCTTTTTATCCTCGATGGCAACAATAAAATACGTGCCTTGCTGCCCCTGCTGTCACTGGGAAAGGACACCGCAAGATTGAACCCAAAGCTAAGCACTTCTCCCATGGCAAGAAAGATCAATCTAGTAGGCCAAACCAAACAGATACTTCGAAGAGACTTGCAAAGATAACTTAATCACATATAAAAGGATTCAGAGGAGATTCAAATATTTCTCATAGATAAACTTGATCATAAACCCACAATTCATCGGATCTCGACAAAGACACCGCAAAAAGAGTTACATCGAATAGATCTCCAAGAATATCAAGGAGAACTTTGTATTGAGATTACTTTTCTTCGAAACACTGAAATAGGCAAAAAACAACAATTCGGGCTGGGCCTTTGGTTAGTAGGTTTGTCCCAAAAATGATATAAAAGTGTAAAGTAAAGCCCATAAACATCCAAAACAGGTAATATAATAGCATGGAACAATAAAAAATTATAGATACGTTGGAGACGTATTAGTGAATCAAGTGTAGAGCTAGATGGTAGTTCCTTACCTCCCCTCATAGTTGAGGGATAAATCTTGGTTTTCTCGTCTTTCAAGTTCCTCATAGTGATCAGCAGATATAAATCCAAAGTGACTCAAAGACTAGAGCTATGCTCCCCGACGACGGCGCTAGAAAATAGTCTTGATAACCCACAAGTATAGGTGATCGCAATAGTTTTTGAGGGTAGAGTATTCAACCCAAATTTATTGATTCAACACAAGGGGAGCCAAAGAATATTCTCAAGTATTAACAATTTAGTTGTCAATTCAACCACACCTGGATAACTTAATATCTGTAGCAAAGTAGTATGTAAGTAACGGTAACGGTAGCAAAAGTAACAGTAGAAGTTTTGTAGTAATCGTAACATTGGCAACGATGAAGTAACTAAGCAAAGAGCAATATGTGAAAAACTCGAAGGCATTGGATCAGTGATGGATAATTATGTCGGATGCGATTCCTCATGCAATAGTTATAACATAGGGTGACACAAAACTAGCTCCAGTTCATCAATGTAATGTAGGCATGTATTCCGAATATAGTCATACATGCTTATGGAAAAGAACTTCCATGACATCTTTTGTCCTACCCTCCCGTGGCAGCGGGGTCCTATTGGAAACTAAGGGATATTAAGGCCTCCTTTTAATAGAGATCCGGACCAAAGAATTAACACTTAGTGAATACATGAACTCCTCAAACTACGGTCATCATCAGGAGTGGTCCCAATTATTGTCACTTCGGGGTTACCGGATCATAACACATAGTAGGTGACTATAGACTTGCAAGATAGG
Organism: Triticum aestivum; assembly: GCF_018294505.1. NCBI lineage: Eukaryota > Viridiplantae > Streptophyta > Magnoliopsida > Poales > Poaceae > Triticum > Triticum aestivum. The sequence goes on from NC_057798.1 coordinate 77,383,622, forward strand.
ATCAAGAACTCACATATATTCATGAAAACATAATAGGTTCAGATCTGAAATCATGGCACTCGGGCCCTAGTGACAAGCATTAAGCATAGCAAAGTCATATCAACATCAATCTTAGAACATAATGGTTACTAGGATCAAACCCTAACAAAACTAACTCGATTACATGGTAAATCTCATCCAACCCATCACCGTCCAGCAAGCCTATGATGGAATTACTCACGCACAATGGTGAGCATCATGAAATTGGTGATGGAGGATGGTTGATGATGATGACGGCGACGGATTCCCCTCTCCTGAGCCCTAAACGAACTCTAGATAAGCCCTCCCGAGAGAGATTAGGGCTTGGCGGCGGCTCCATATCGTAAAATGTGATGAATCCTTCTTTCTGATTTTTTTCTCCCGAACGTGAATATATATAGTTGGAGTTGAGGTCGGTGGAGCATCAGGGGCCTACAAGGCAGGGGGCGCGCCCAGGGGGTAGGGCGCCCCCACCCTCGGGACAGGGTGTGGGCCCCCTGCCCTTGATTTTTTCGCCAGTATTTTTATTAATTCCAAAAATATTCTCCGTGGAGTTTCAGGTCATTCCGAGAACTTTTATTTCTGCACAAAAATAACACCATGGCAATTCTGCTGAAAACAGCGTCAGTCGGGGTTAGTTCAATTCAAATCATGCAAGTTAAACACGGGCAAAAGTGTTTGGATAAGTAGATACGATGGAGATGTATCAACCGGCCGATGAAGCTCTTGCTCCCCGACCTGCTCCGGCTTGTTCTCCTTGCCAAAGATGTAACGCAGGTAGGTGTCGATGGCGAAGCTTTGGTCGTTGCCTGGCATAACTAATGGTAGATGGGTGAGGACTAGATCTTCATAGAGTGTCGTGGCGGTGCGTTGCCGCCTGGGTTATATGCAGCAAGCCGTTAGCTGGTGGCGGGAAACCGGTGAGGGAATAGGCGTGGATTTTACAGTTCACCCATGTGGAGCGTGGGAAGCATTCGCTGGAGCGCGGGAATATTAAGTGGAGCACACACACAACCCGAATACCGTATCCGGTGCCACGTGTTATTTATCACAAAAGTGTTAACATAAGGAAATGCATGTGTAACTTACTAATCATCGCACATGAGTACTCGCAGATGCATCGTGTGTGATACTCCTAGCCACCGTAAGCAACTAGTTTGCATTTTTCAAAGTTTTTTGTACACACAGAATCACAAACGAACTAACTGTATTAACCGTCTGTGTTGTAAATTCTCATCGCAAACAGTTCATCCGAGTCGGCTGTTTGCCACGTATCACACAGATCTTGTTAAGTTGAACCGTTTCTATTGTGTTCGCTGACCGAAAATAGTTCGTCCAAGTGAACCGTATGCCCTGTATCACACACACCTTGATCTAGCTAACCATTTATGTTGCACTCCCTAGTAGCAAAGGGTTCATCGGAGCGAACTGTATGCCGTTTATCACACACACATTGATATGGCTGCCCGTTTCTGTTGTTCTGCCTCATCGCAAACAGTTCGAGCGGGTTAACCATGTGCCCTGCATCACACACGCAACTAAAATCTTAACCGTGTTTGATGCATCCTCCATCGCAAATGTTTTGCACCTTTTTGACGGTTTTTTTACACCACAGTTTGCAATTATGTCATGGCACACAGTTTCGTCGAAGGGTCTCTAATTGTAGTGTCGCGTTAGCAGCATCCTGCAGTAGTGATCATTTATGTGAATTATGCAATGCCATCTTGTTTAGCCAGACATCATATATGTGAATTTTGCAATGCCATCCTGCTTAGCTAGTCATCTTATATGTGAATTATATCAGGCCATCCTTTTTTCCGTTACGAATTACATTTGTCAACAATGTTAGTATATTCCACTACTCTTCGTGTGCATCAGCCATTTAACACGGTGATGGAAAATTCTGGAGTGAAAACAATGTCTTCAGAGCCGACTATGCTATCTGACGAAGCGCATATCTTGCTGGTTACGGATAGCTCCTCGGAGGAGGATTCAGAGACAGATGACCAGTCCTATCCCCCCCGAGGTGTATGCTCTAACCTGACAGGGTTATGTTGCTCATCTCGTGCGTATGGTGTCTTGCATTGCTATGTTATTTGATTAGTTTAGACATGCTTTGTGTGAATGCCACCTGTTTAGTGTCTAATTACCATATATGGTGAATTATGCATTGCCATCTTGTTGCAAGACATTATATATGTGAATTATGAAATGCTATCTTGTTGCAAAGGCACTATATATGTCAATTATGCAATGCCATGTTGTTTAGCCAATCATCATGTATGTGAATTATATTATGCTATCATTTTTTTGTATTACGTCTTCCATTTGTCGACAACGTTTGTATATTCAACTACTCTTCCTGTGCATCAGCCATTTGAAGTGGTGATGGAAGTATCTGGAGTGAAAACAAGGTATTCAGAGCAGACAATGCTACCTGCTGAAGCAGACATCTTGCTGGATACAGAGAGCTCCTCAGAGGAGGATTCAGAGACTGATGAGCAGTCCTATTTCCCCCCTAAGGTGTATGCTCAAACTTGGCAGGGTTATATTACCCATGTCATGCATGTTGTCTTGCATTGCTTAGTTTTTACATCATATATGGATTGCCATCTTCTTACTTGCTTACTATATAAATCATATATTTGAATTATAGCATGCCATCATGTTTACATACACAGCATCTATCTGAATTATGGCATGGCAACCCATTTAATAAAGACATCATATAGTTATATCATCTCATCCTGTTTAGTGTTTACAGTCATCATATTTTGAATTATGTCATTCTATCCGAGAATTTTATCATGCTATCATGTTTCCATAGGCGGCATGTATGTGAATTATGGCATGCCAACCTATTTAATAAACACATTATATAGTTATATCATGTCATCCTGTTTACATAGTCATCATATTTTGGACTATGTATTTCCATCTTTTTTAGTTAGCCATCATAATGTGAAATTGTGTAATGCTATCCTGTTTAGTTAGCCTTCATATATGTGAAATTGTGTCATGCTATCCTGTTTGGTTAGACAGCATAAATGTGAATTATTTCATGCCCTCTTTTATTCCCCACTATCCGTTGACCTGTCTATCATAAAATGTCTGTACATTCAATTACTTTTCTTTTTTATCAGCCATTTGAATTGGAGAGGGTGATGGCAGTATCTAAGGGAGTAACAACACGGTCTTCAGAAAAGACAGTGCTACCAGTTGATTGATGTCTACTACGCAACCTTCTTCTTGTAGACATTGTTGGGCCTCCAAGGGTAGAGGTTTGTAGGATACTAGCAAATTTCCCTTAAGTGGATGACCTAAGGTTTATCAATCCGTGGGAGGCGTAGCACGAAGATCGTCTCTCTCAAACAACCCTGTAACCAAATAACAAAGAGTCTCTTGTGTCCCCAACACACCCAATACAATGGTAAATTGTATAGGTGCACTAGTTCGGCAAAGAGATGGTGATACAAGTGCAATATGGATGGTAGATATAAGTATTTGTAATCTGAAAATATAAAAACAGCAAGGTAACTAATGATAAAAGTGAGCATAAGCGGTATTGAATGCTGGGAAACAAGGCCTAGGGTTCATACTTTCACTAGTGCAAGTTCTCTCGACAATAATAACATAACTGGATCATATAACTATCCCTCAACATGCAACAAAGAGTTACTCCAAAGTCACTAATAGCGGAGAACAAATGAAGAGATTATTGTAGGGTACCAAACCACCTCAAAGTTATCCGTTCTGATCGATCTATCCAAGAGTCCATAGTAGAATAACACGAAGCTATTATTTTCGTTCGATCTATCATAGAGTTCGTACTAGAATAACACCTTAAGACACAAATAAACCAAAACCCTAATGTCACCTAGATACTCCAATGTCACCTCAAGTATCCGTGGGCATGATTATACGGTATGCATCACACAATCTCAGATTCATCTATTCAACCAACACAAAGAACTTGAAAGAGTGCCCCAAAGTTTCTACCGAAGAGTCAAGATGAAAACGTGTGCCAACCCCTATGCATAAGTGAAGGAAATATGCCCTAGAGGCAATAATAAAGTTATTATTCATGCTAGAATTGTATTAACTGGAAACTTGATACATGTGTGAATACATAAACAAAACAATGTGTCACTAGTATGCCTCTACTTGACTAGCTCGTTGAATCAAAGATGGTTAAGTTTCCTAGCCATAGACATGAGTTGTCATTTTATTAACGGGATCACATCATTAGGAGAATGATGTGGTTGAATTGACCCATTCCGTTAGCTTAGCACTTGATCGTTTAGTATGTTGCTATTGCTTTCTTCATGACTTATCAATGTTCCTATGACTATGAGATTATGCAACTCCCGTTTACCGGAGGAACACTTTGTGTGCTACCAAACGTCACAATGTAACTGGGAGATTATAAAGGTGCTCTACAGGTGTCTCCGAAGGTACTTGTTGGGTTGGTGTATTTCGAGATTAGGATTTTTCACTCCGATTGTCGGAGAGGTATCTCTGGGCCCTCTCCGTAATGCACATCACTATAAGCCTTGCAAGCAATGTAGCTAATGAGTTAGTTACGGGATGATGCACTACATAACGAGTAAAGAGACTTGCCGGTAACGAGATTGAACTAGGTATTGAGATACCGACGATCAAATCTCGGGCAAGTAACATACCGATGACAAAGGGAACAACGTATGTTGTTATGCAGTTTGACCGATAAAGATCTTCGTAGAATATGTGGGAGCCAATATGAGCATCCATGTTCCTCTATTGGTTATTGACCGGAGACGTGTCTCGGTCATGTCTACATAGTTCTCGAACCCGTAGGGTCCGCACGCTTAAAGTTCAATGACGGTTATATTATGAGTTTATGTGTTTTAATGGACCGAAGGTAGTTCAGAGTCCCGGATGTGATCATGGACATGACGAGGAGTCTCGAAATGGTCGAGACATAAAGATCGATATATTGGACGACTATATTTGGACACCGGAATGGTTCCGGCTGAGATTGATATAATACCGGAGCACCGGGAGGTTATCGAAACCCCCCGGGAGGTATATGGGCCTTAATGGGCTCTAGTGGAAAGGAGGGGAAAGGATCAAGGGAGGGGGCGCCCCCCCGCCAAGCCCAAACCAAATTGGGAGGGGTGCCTGCACCCCTTTCCTTCCTCCCTCCTTCCTCTTCCTTCCCTCTCCCTCTCCAAATAGGAAAAGGAGGGGTCCTACTCCCAGTGGGAGTAGGAATCCCCCCCTTGGGCGCGCCTCCTCCTCCTGGCTGGCCCTCTCTTCCCCTCCTTTATATACGGAGGAGGGGAGCACCCCATAGACACAACAATTGATGCCTTGGATCTCTTAGCCATGTGCGGTGCCCCCCTCCACCATAATCCACCTCGATAATATCGTAGTGGTGCTTAGGCGAAGCCCTACGTCAGTAGAACATCATCATCCTCACCATGCCGTCGTGCTGACGAAACTCTCCCTCAAAGCTCGGCTAGATCAGAGTTCTTGGGACGTCATCAAGCTGAATGTGTGCTGAACTCGGAGGTGCCATATGTTCGGTACTTGATCAGTCGGATCCTGAAGACATACGACTACATCAACCGCGTTGTGCTAACGCTTCCGCTTTCGGTCTACGAGGGTACGTGGACACACTCTTCCCTCTCGTTTCTATGCATCACCATGATCTTGCGTGTGCGTTGGGTTTTTTTGAAATTACTACGTTCCCCAACAGTGGCATCCGAGCCATGTTTTATGCGTAGATCTTATATGCACGAGTAGAACACAAGTGAGTTGTGGGCGGTACAAGTCATACTGCTTACCAGCATGTCACACTTTGGCTCAGCGGTATTGTTGGATGAAGAGGCCAGGACCGACATTATGCGTACGCTTACGCGAGACTGGTTTTACCGTCGTGCTTTGCACACAGGTGACTAGCGGGTGTCAGTTTCTCCAACTTTAGTTGAACCAAGTGTGGCTATGCCCGGTCCTTGAGAAGGTTAAAACAACACTAACTTGACGAACTATCGTTCTGGTTTTGATGCGTAGGTAAGAAAGGTTCTCGCTCAGCCTATAGCAGCCACGTAAAACTTGCGACAACAAAATAGAGGACGTCTAACTAGTTTATGCAGGGCATGTTGTGATGTGATATGGTCAAGGCATGATGCTATATTTTATTGTATGAGATGATCATGTTTTGTAACCGAGTTATCGGCAACTCGCATGAGCCATATGGTTGTCGCTTTATTGTATGCAATGCAATTGCCCTGTAATTTCTTTACTTTATCACTAAGCGGTAGCGACAGTCGTAGAAGCAATAGATGGCGAGACGACAACGATGCTATGATAGAGATCAAGGTGTCGCTGTCGGTGTCAAAACCGGCGGATCTCGGGTAGGGGGTCCCGATCTGTGCGTCTTAGGCTGATGGTAACATGAAGCGAGGGACACAATGTTTACCCAGGTTTGGGCCCTCTCGATGGAGGTAAAACCCTACTTCCTGCTTGATTAATATTGAAGATATGTGGAATACAAGAGTAGATCTACCACGAGATCGTAGAGGCTAAATCCTTAGAGCTAGCCTATGATGGTATGATTGTAATTGTGATCGGCCTTCTCAGGACAATGCTCTCCGGTTTATATAGACACCGGAGAGCTAGGGTTTACATGGAGTCAGTTTACAAGGAAGGAAACATAATATCCAGATTGCCAAGCTTGTCTTCCATGCAAAGGAGAGTCCCATCCGGACACGAGCCGAAGTCTTGAGTGTTGTATCTTGATGCTTCTATAGTCCGAATGATGTATATAGTCCGGCTGTCCGGATACCCCCTTATCCAGGACTCCCTCAATCGCGCCGGTGACGATGGTGATTGTCGGTGTCAAAACCGGCGGATCTCGGGTAGGGGGTCCCGAACTGTGCGTCTAGGCGGATGGTAACAGTAGACAAGGGACACGATGTTTTACCCAGGTTCGGGCCCTCTTGATGGAGGTAAAACCCTATGTCCTGCTTGATTAATATTGATGATGTGTGTTACAAGAGTAGATCTACCACGAGATCAAGGTGGCTAAACCCTAGAAGCTAGCCTATGGTATGATTGTTCTTCGTCCTATGGACTAAAGCCATCCGGTTTATATAGACACCGGAGAGGGCTAGGGTTACACAGAGTCGGTTACAATGGTAGGAGATCTACATATCCGTATCGCCAAGCTTGCCTTCGACGCCAAGGAAAGTCCCATCCGGACACGGGACGAAGTCTTCAATCTTGTATCTTCATAGTCTTGGAGTCCGGCCGATGATGATAGTTCGGCTATCCGGACACCCCCTAGTCCAGGACTCCCTCAGTAGCCCCTGAACCAGGATTCAACAACGACGAGTCTGGCGCGCATATTGTCTTCGGCGTTGCAAGGCGGGTTCCTCCTCCGAATAATGTATAGAAGATTGTGAACACCAGGATAGTGTCCGGCTCTGCAAAATAAATTCCACATACCACCGTACAGACAATAATATTTACACAAGTTCAATCTGCTGACGTATTTGGTGGCGTGACGTCACACCACTACCAAGCCTTTACTCGAATCGTTTTCATTGTACCACCTCAGCGCGTATAGCGAAGCGGTTTCCTTGGCACGCCTTGTCGAAGCAGAGATCGTGTTCCCCTTATTCCGGGATTCCCATCAATACAGACGTGGGTATCCCAACCGCGCCTTTGATTGCGGCGCTTGGGTGATAAGCGAGGTTTATCAGGCTGGTGGGGACGCATGTTCTCGTCCACCCATATAAGGGGATAAAGATCCAACCCTTTTACCTGCACCTTCTTCCTCCTTGGCTTATCCATCTCCGCGAACTCGAGCTCCAGCGCCCAAGTCCGCACATCTCACCTCAACCTTCTCGAACTATGTCCGGAGCGGGAGGCAAGTGGATGGCCTCCTCTGTCACGAAGGGGCACATCCAGAAGCTGCGCAGCGCCAGATATCTGTCCAGCAACATCGCGCACCGGCTCCCCAACAAGGGAGAGCTCATCCCCACCCCGAGGCCCCATGAGAGGGTAGTATTTCTTCCCCATTTCCTCCGCGGACTGGGCTTCCCACTCCATCCCTTTGCCCGGGGGCTCATGTTCTACTACGGCCGGGATTTCCATGATCTGGCCCCGAATTTCATCCTCAACATCTTGCGTTTATCGTCGTGTGTGAGGCCTTCCTCTGCATCCAGCCCCACTTCGGCTTGTGGCTCAAGACCTTCAAGATCAAGCCGAAGGTTGTGAAGGGCAGCCAAGCGGAGTGCGGAGGCGCCATGGTGGGCAGGATGTCCAATGTTACTTGGCTTGAGGGCACTTTCGTGGAAACCATTAAGGGGTGTCAATCGGGGTGGTTCTACATCACCGAGCCGCGTGACCCTGAATGGGCAGCGGCCCCCGAATTCAGATCTGGCATCCCCACACGGCTCACCTCCTGGAAAGAGGGCGGTCGGACATGGGGTGATTTGGAGGAGCTGACCGGACTCCAGGCCTGTATCCAAAAGCTAGTGGACCAGAAGCTCAAGCTTGTCAACGTAGTCCTGGTCATGCTCATCCGCCGAATTCTCCCGTGCCAACGACGGGGCTTCAATATGTGGGAGTTCGATCCGGCGCAGCACCAGACTTTGAGCGGGCTCTTTGACACTATGTACGAAGATGCCTGGAGGGTGCTGTTTAAGGGCGCCGAGGCCCCCGCATCCGCTACCGAAGATCGCGGATTCAGCTCGCAGCGTCCAGCTGACGAGGTAAGCGATTTTTCCCTTTACGTGACACTTGTTTTCCATAGTTTGACTCTATGCGGGATCTAAACTCCCTCTCCTTTGACAGGACTGGCTGGAGAAGGCTGAATAGACTATCTGTCCGGCCCCATTACCAGAGGACCAGCGGACGCCCGCTTAACGGGGCTGCTAGCTTCGGCACCCCACGTGGTGCCGGAGAAGAAGGCCAAGAAGAAGGCAACGGGCACTCGGAAGAGTTCCCGTTTTCAGGTGTTATCGGATGATGACTCCGAGGCAGACTCCTCCCACAAAGGCGAGCAGGAGAAGAAGAAAGCCTCTCCCCCAGCGGGGGGAGGGAAGAAAAGGAAGGCTTCCCCAACAAGGAAGGCCGAAGGGTCCAAGAAGGGAAGGACTCCTCCCCCGGACTGCTCTGCCAACGCCGGCGACGATGATGAGGATTGGCCTCCAAGGGCCAAGCCCCTGGCGAGATCGTAAGTATCCAGACTCCCGAATAACTTCATGGTTTTTTTTCTTTTCGCCACACAGTGTCTTTCTAATGCCGCATACAACCCTGCAGTCCGCCCAAGGATGATCTTCCCGCTTCGTCGAGCGGGTCCTTAGGTGCGTCGGATATGGATTCTCTTCCGACCGCCTCCACCCCCCGTGATGCGGACGAAGCCGAGGTGGGATCCCGGGAAGGGACCCACCAGGAGGAGGAGGACCTGGAGGTGTCGTAGGACAACCTCCCGGACTTTGCATCGGACTCGGCCCCGGAACCTGTAGTGGCTCCGGAGTCCGGCGGGCGACCCCTTCGTAAGAAGGGCAAGACCGTGACGCCGGCAGCCTCCGTCCAACCTGAGGCGCCGGATAGCTTGCTGGAGGCGCTCAATGGCGCCTCCATCAAAGAGGAACACCGCACTATTATGAGTGCGGTGATTCAGAAGGTTCAGCTCGCCAAGAGCGGGCTGACCGAAGCCTGTAGCAGCATTCTAACAGGCTTTGAGGTAAGAATTTTGATATATGTAAAATAGTACCGCATAGATAGTAGCCCCTGATGCTCGGTTCGGTGTTCGGAAAAAAAGCAGGACTGAGGATCTAAAAAGATATACGCAGGAGTCATAAAAAATATGTCAATATGGGATTGCAGGCTGTGCTGCTGACCTCTGCCGCACTGACTGCGGAGGTCAATAATTTGAAGCAAAGCCTCTAGCGGTCCGAGAACGAGCTCGGCCGTGCCAAGAAGCAGCTCGAGGACAAGGAAGGTGAGTAACACCTTATTAGAATTGTACCTTACAGAAAAGGATTTGGTTGCAAGAAAAATGACAAGGATAACATGGATATAGCAGGGGCCACAAACGAGGTGGCGGCCCTGAAGGAGGCGGTGTCCGCGGCCGAACGTAATGCGGCCGCGGAACGCACCGAGCGAGAGAGGCAGGAGGCGTGGGTGGCGGAGGTATGGCAAGAGCTCCAAGCTCTCGTGGAAAAACACGAGAGTTTGGAGCGTGACTCGAAGACTCGGGAGTCCGAGCTTGCAATGGCTCTTGAGAGTGCCAAAGCCGCCAAGGCAGAAGCCTATAAGGCCCTCCAGGAAGTTGAGGCGTTGAAGAAAATAGCAGCGGGTAACGCATTTTTCATGCAAAGTAAGCATGTGAGTGTGAATTACCTATCACTTACCCGAATTCGGAGCTCTCCAGGAGCGTTCGCAGATCTGCCCCGCAGCGTGTCCGATGCTGCCGCTTTCTATAGGGCCGAGGAGGGGAGCTCGACGGAGAAGGTCTTCTGGTCTCAGTATGCTGAGGCCGGACATCCGGTGCCCCTTAGCACCAGCTGAAGTAGCTGGTCGAGCTCCACAAGGCGGCCGAACAAGCCATGAAGGGCCTCATAGTTCGGCTGTGGCCTAAGGAGGCCATGCCTGGGAGCTACTTCGGCCTGGTGCGGGGGCTAGTGGATGCGTGTCCATGGGTTGAAGTCATCAAGCACTCCGCCTGTATTGAAGGTGCCCGTCGGGCCCTTTCCCGCGCAAAGGTGCACTGGGGCAAGATGGATGCTCAGAAGCTTGTGACGGACGCGCCACCGCTTGGCAAGGAGCATCGCATGCCCGAGATGTATTATAAGAGTGTCCTGAAGGGTGCCCGCATTATTGCGGGTGAGTGCTCCAAAGATGTAATATTTGAGTAGACTCGCATTTTGTTATCCTGTGCGCTGAAAACTTTGTTCATATGCGCTAAGCAACGCTTGTTAATTTAAAATATTACCTTCTGTGCAGCTGTTTATCAAATCTGAGAGATGGCAAGTCATCGGCTTCAGCCCCCATGCCACGAGTGCTGGGGTGTTCGGGATAAATTCGAGCACTCTTGTTCCCATTTTTGGGTCCATCTAGGGAGGCGCTCAACACAACGAACAAGGCAACCGGACTTATAATGCTTGAACGCTCTCACTTAGCCATAGAATTCTATAATTTTAAATTTCCACGAAGCCCCTAGTATTCGGAAGGCCGAATTTGGGGCGCTATCCACGCCTGGGCCGGACAAAGCCGGCTCCTCGCTCTAAGCGGCATAAGTCTTTAGGGACTCGCAAAAAACCTCTCGAACAGCGACCGGCTCTCGCCTCATCATGACAGTCAGTTTTAGCTTTCTCCACTGAGGCGCTTGCCCAGCTCAACTGGGGCGCAATCGCAGTTGTTCTCCCAGTGCTACCTTAGCCGATACAACGGAACATAAGGTACCAAAACATGGGAGCCGGGCAAACCCAACTATCGACCCAAGACATGATTCGGAGCCGATGCATATAATGCTATAAGTTCGGGGTGCCGCACTTGTGAAAGTGTTCGGACTTATCACACCATGATGCGGGAAACATAAGCCCCTGGTGTATTTAGCCATACCATAGTGTACGGATGCAACATGTCATAAATGAACATATGTATAAGAAAGAAATGCAATTGGAAGCAAAAAGGTGTTGCGTTGCTTTATTCAAGAAAAACTGATGTGAATGCAGAATGATACAAATGGTGCGATAAGCAAGGGATGGGACTATTAAACATGTCCCCCTCCAGGGGTAGGCTGCGGAATGGTGTATAAAACAGATTTAATGCTCATAATGGAGACCACCTGGATATTCATTGTAGCCTTTCTCCTTCCCTCGCTGTTGCATCGTGAGTTCGGCAGGTCTGCTGCCGGACAGGGCCTCTGACGAACGGAGTCCTGTGGGTAAAAAAAAAGAAAAAAGAAAAAAAGAACGATGCACTTGAGAGCCCCTGGTGTGGTTGAGCCGCATTCTGGGCCTATCGTGGTCGTGCCCCTCTCCCCATGCCCATGGTATCTCCAAAGCGCAATGGTGTACGTGAAGGACCTGTCTTGACGTTTTGCAGGGGCTGGGGTTGGGGCCGCACTGCTACGCGTGCTCGGAACGTGCCAGGTGGTCTTGTTGTAGGTTACTCCGGGCGCGTTTAGCCGTGTCCGGTTGCTTAATGGCCGGACTCAAGAATTGCCTTAAGAGGCTGCACTGTACTTCTGCCGCGAGAGCTGCTGTATGTTCCTCCGTTCGGAGAGAGCGTTCAGTGTTTCCGTTGACCGTGATTACTCCTCAAGGGCCTGGCATCTTGAGCTTGAGGTATGCGTAGTGCGGCACCGCGTTGAACTTTGCAAACGCGATACGTCCGAGCAGAGCATGATAGCCGCTGCGGAACGGAACTATGTCCAAGATTAACTCCTCGCTTCAGAAGTTATCCGGGGATCCGAAGACCACTTCTAGTGTAACTGAGCCTGTACAATTGGCTTCTACACCTGGTATGACGCCTTTAAAGGTCGTCTTGGTACGTTTAATCCTTGAGGGGTCTATGCCCATTTTGCACACTATATCCTGATAAAGCAGGTTCAGGCTGCTGCCGCCGTCCATCAGGACCCTGGTGAGGTGAAATCCATCGACGATTGGGTCTAAAACCAATGCGGCGAATCCGCCGTGGCGGATCCTGGTGGGGTGGTCCCTTCGGTCAAAAGTGATCGGGCAGGAGGACCATGGATTGAACTTCGGGGCAACTGGCTCCATCGCGTATACATCCCTGATTGCATGCTTCCGCTCCCTTTTGGGTATGTGGGTTGCGTATATCATGTTCACCGTCCGCACTTGTGGGGGGAAACCCTTCTGTCCTCTATTGTTCGGCGCTCAGGTCTCTTCCTCGTCGTCGCTATGCAGCCCCTTGTCGTTGTTTCCGGCAATTAACTTGCCTGCCTTTCGGTGAACATGATAAAGATTTTCGTAGAATATGTGGGAGCCAATATGATCATCCAGGTTCTGCTATTGGTTATTGAGCGGAGACGTGTCTTGGTCATGTCTACATAGTTCTCGAACCCGTAGGGTCCGCACGCTTAAATTTCGATGATGCTTATATTATGAGTTTATGTGTTTTGATGTATAGAAGGTAGTTCGGAGTCCCGGATGTGATCACGGACATGACGAGGAGTCTCGAAATGGTTGAGACATAAAGATCGATATATTGGACGACTATATTTGGACACATGAATGGTTTCGGGTGAGATTGGGATAATACCGGAGCACCGAGAGGTTATCAAAACCCCCCGGGAGGTATATGGGCCTTGATGGGCTTTAGTAGAAAGGAGGGGAAAGGAGCAAGGGAGGGGGCGCCCCCCAAGCCCAATCTGAATTGGGAGGGGGGCCGGCCCCCCCTTTCCTTCCTCCCTCCTTCCTCTTCCTTCCCTCTCCCTCTCCAAATAGGAAAAGGAGGAGTCCTACTCCCGGTGGGAGTAGGACTCCCCCCCTTGGGCGCGCCTCCTCCTCCTGGCGGGCCCTCTCCTCCCCTCCTTTATATACGGAGGAGGGGGGCACCCCATAGACACAACAATTGATCCTTTGGATCTCTTAGCCGTGTGCGGTGCCCCCTCCACCATAACCCACCTCGATAATATCGTAGCAGTGCTTAGGCGAAGCCCTGCGTCGGTAGAACATCATCATCGTCACCACGCCGTTGTGCTGACGAAACTCTCCCTCAAAGCTCGGCTGGATCGAAGTTCGAGGGACGTCATCGAGATGAGCGTGCGCTGAACTCGGAGGTGCCGTATGTTTGGTACTTGATCGGTCAGATCGTGAAGACGTACGACTACATCAACCGCGTTCTGCTAACGCTTCCGCTTTCGGTCTACGAGGGTACGTGGACACACTCTCCCCGTCTCATTGCTATGCATCACCATGATCTTGCATGTGCGTAGGATTTTTTAAAATTACTACGTTCCCCAACAATAAGTTCATTGAACCCGCAAGTTGATCACCAAAACATACATCAAGTAGATCACGTGAACATCCCATTGTCACCACAGATAATCACGACAATACATACATCAAGTGTTCTCAAAGCCTTGAAGACTCAATCCGATAAGATAACTTCAAAGGGAAAACTCAATCCATTACAAGAGAGTAGAGGGGGAGAAATATAATAAGATCCAACTATAATAGCAAAGCTCACGATATATCAAGATCGTATCACCTCAAGAACACGAGAGAGAGAGAAAGATAAAACACATAGCTACTGGTACATACCCTCAGCCCCGAGGGTGAACTACTCCCTCCTCGTCATGAAGAGCGTTGGGATGATGAAGATGGCCACCGGTGATGGATTCCCCCTCCGGCAGGGTGCCGGAACGGGCTCTCGAGAGGTCTTTGGTGGCTACAGAGGCTTGCGGCAGCGGAACTCCCGATCTATTGTGCTCCTCGATGTTTTTAGAGTATATGGACATATATAGGTGAAAGAAGTCGGTCATGGGAGCCATGAGGGGCCCACGAGGGTGGGGGCGCACCCAGGGGGTAGGGCGCGCCTCCCTGCCTCGTGGCTTCCTCGTTGCTTCCCTTACGTGCACTCCAAGTCCCCTGGATTGCTTCCGTTCCAAAAATAACTCTCCCGAAGGTTTCATTCCATTTGGACTCCATTTGATATTCATTTTCTTTGAAACACTAAAATAGGCTATGGGTTGGGCCTCCGGTTAGTAGGTTAGTCCCCAAAAATGATATAAAAGTGTATAGTAAAGCCCATAAACATCCAAAACAGGTAATATAATAGCATGGAACAATCAAAAATATAGATACGTTGGAGACGTATCAAGCATCCCCAAGCTTGATTCCTGCTCGTCCTCGAGTAGGTAAATGATAAAAACAGAATTTTTGATGTGGAATGCTACCTAGCATATTTTTCAATGTAATTTTCTTTATTGTGGTATGAATGTTTAGATCCAAATGATTCAGGATAAAAGTTCATATTGCCATGAAAACAATAGTACTTCAAGCATACTAACAAAGCAATCATGTCTTCTCAAAATAACATGGCTAAAGAAAGCTATCCCTACAAAATCATATAGTATGGCTATGCTCTATCTTCATCACACAAAGTATTTAATCATGCACAACCCCGATGACAAGCCAAGCAATTGTTTCATACTTTAGTATTCTCAAACATTTTCAACTTTTACACAATACATGAGCGTGAGCCATGGACATAGCACTATATGTGGAATAGAATGGTGGTTGTGGAGAAGACAAAAAGGGAGAAGATACTCACATCAACTAGGCATATCAACGGGCTATGGAGATGCCCATTAATCGATATCAATGTTGGTGAGTAGGGATTGCCATGCAACAGATGCACTAGAGCTATAAGTGTATGAAAGCTCAACAAAAGAAACTAAGTGGGTGTGTATCCAACTTGCTTGCTCATGAAGACCTAGAGCATTTGGAGGAAGCCCATCATTGGAATATACAAGCCAAGTTGTATAATGTCAAATTCCCACTAGTATATGAAAGTGACAACATAGGAGACTCTCTATCATGAAGATCATGGTGCTACTTTGAACCATGAGTGTGGTAAAAGGATAGTAACATTGTCCCTTCTCTCATTTTCTCTCTCTTTTTTTGGGCCTTCCTTTTTTATGGCCTTTCTCTTTCTTTTATGGCCTTTCTATTTTTTATGGCCTTTCTATTTTTTATGGCCTTTCTCTTTTTTTTTTCATAAAGTCCGAAGTCTCATCCTGACTTGTGGGGGAATCATAGTCTCCATCATCCTTTGCTCACTTGGGACAATGCTCTAATAATGAAGATCATCACAATTATATTTACTTACAACTCAAGAATTACAACTCAATACTTAGAACAAAATATGACTCTACGTAGATGCCTCCGAGGGTGTACCGGGATATGCAATGAATCAAGAGTGACATGTATGAAAGAATCATCATGGTGGCTTTGCCACAAATATGATGTCAACTACACGATCATGCAAAAGCAATATGACAATGATCGATGGAGCGTGTCATAATAAACGGAACGGTGGAAAGTTGCATGGCAATATGTCTCGGAATGGCTATGGAAATGCCATAATAGGTAGGTGTGGTGGCTGTTTTGAGGAAGGTATATGGTGGGTGTATGGTACCGGTGGAAGTTGCACGGCACAAGAGAGGCTAAGCAATGGTGGAAGGGTGAGAGTGCGTATAATCCATGGACTCAACATTAGTCATAAAGAACTCGTATACTTATTGCGAAAATCTATTAGTCACCGAAACGAAGTACTACGCAAATGCTCCTAGGGGCATAGATTGGTAGGAAAAGACCATCGCTCGTCCCCGACCTCCACTCATAAGGAAGACAATCAATAAATAAATCATGCTCCAACTTCATCACATAACGGTTCACCATACGTGCATGCTACGGGAATCACAAACTTCAACACAAGTATTCCTCAGATTCACAATTACTCTACTAGCATGACTCTAATATTACCACCTTTATATCTCAAAATAATTATCAAGTATCAAATTTATCATAGTATTCAATGCACTTTCTATGATAGTTTTTATTATACCCAACTTGGATGCCCATCATATTAGGACCAATTTTTATAACCATAGCAAATACCATGCTGTTCTAAAAGACTTTCAAAATAATATAAGTGAAGCATGAGAGATCTATAATTTCTACAAAATTAAACCACCACCATGCTCTAAAAAGATATAAGTGAAGAACTAGAGCAAATGGCAAACTACTCCGAAAGATATAACTGAAGATCAATGAGTTGTCGAATAATTATGCAACTATCTGAAGATACTCTAACATATAAGAATTTGATATCTTGGGATATTATTCAAACATCAAACAAAACAAAACAAAACAAAATGACGCTCCATGCAAAACACATATAATGTAGTGAATAAAAATATAGCTCCAAGTAAAGTTACCGATGAACGAAGACGAAAGAGGGGATGCCTTCCGGGGCATCCCAAAGCTTAGGCTTTTGGTTGTCCTTGAATTTACCTTTGGGAGCCTTGGGAATCCCCAAGCTTAGGCTCTTGCCACTCCTTATTCCATAGTCCATCAAATCTTCACCCAAAACTTGAAAACTTCACAACACAAAACTCGACAGAAAACTTGTAAGCTCCGTTAGTATAAAAAAATAAAACCACCACTTATGTACTGTTGTGAACTCATCCTAAATTCATATTGGTGTAATATCTACTGTGTTCCAACTTCTCTATGGCTCATACCCTCCGATACTACTCATAGGTTCATCAAAATAAGCAAACAACACATAGAAAACAGGATTTGTCAAAAACATAACAGTCTGTAGTAATCTGTATCATTCGAATACTTCTGCAACTCAAACAATTCTACCAAATTAGGAAAACCTGAGAAATTTGTGTACCAATCCAAAGAAAAACGAATCAGATCAAAATCATGTTTCTATGAATTATCAAAACTAACTTACTGGGTGCAAAAGTTTCTGATTTTCAGCAGGATCAACAAAACTATCACCGTAAGCTATCCTAAAGGTCTTACTTGGCACTTTATTGAAACAAAACCTATAAAACATGATCACTACAGAATAATAATAATGTGAACACACAAAAACAGTAAGGGTAAATATTGGGTTGTCTCCCAACAAGCGCTTTTCTTTAATGCCTTTTTAGCTAGGCATGATGATGACAACGATGCTCACATAAAAGATAAGAATTGAAACATAACGGGAGCATCATGAAGGATATGACTAGCAATTTAAGCCTAACCCACTTCCTATGCATAGGGATTTTGTGAGCAAACAACTTATGGGAACAATAATCGACTAGCATAGGAAAGCAAAACAAGCATGACTTTAAAACTTTAAGCACATAGAGAGGAAACTTGATATTATTGCAATTCCTACAAGCATATATTCCTCCCTCATAATAATTTTCAGTAGCATCATGAATAAATTCAACAATATAACCAGCACCTAAAGCATTCTTTTCATGATCTACAAGCATATAGTTTTTATTACTCTCCACATAAGCAAAATTCTTCTCATTCAGAATAGTGGAAGTATCATAAGAGACTTAAATACTATAAATTGTTTCCACATTAAAAGAGTAATGTACAGAAAAAGGGTAATCATAATCCTGACAAGTTTTATAAATATAATCATCACTACTTTTTAGAGCATAAGTTTCATCACAATAATCATCATAAGTAGCAACTTTGTTCTCATCAAAATCAATTGAAACCTCTTCCAAGATAGTGGAATCATTACTAAATAAAGTCATGACCTCTCCAAATCCACTTCCATTATCAGAATAAGATTCAACATCCTCCAAAATAGTGGGATCATTACTTCCTAAAGTTGACACTCTTCCAAATCCACTTTCATCAGTATAATCATCATAGGTAGGAGGCATGCTATCATCATAACAACTTTGCATATCAACACTTGGGCGGCTAAAAATATCATCTTCATTAAACATAGCATCCCCAAGCTTGGGACAAACATTAATTGCAGCAAATATATTCTCAAACATGTCATTCTCATCAAACATAGCATCCCCAAGCTTGGGCCTTTTTGTATCATAAGCATAATCACTCTCATCATTAATAGTATGGATAGCACCAATAGTATAGCAATTATCATCATCACAATGAGTAATATGAGCAACATCATTTTGGTGGGATACCTTTCTACCTTTGCTTCTCCATCTTTTCTTTTCCTTCTTCACATCTTGTGTGGGTTGAACCCTCCTTTTTGAGCTCCTTATTAATGAGATTGGTTGAATAGAAGGCTCCTCCTTGTTACCTGATTCATCAGAAGAAATAATAGGAGCATATTGGGAAGTCTCTTCCCTTTCATTAGTATTCTCTTCATCTTCTATTTGCTTTCTTTTCTTTATGTAATTGGCAATATAAGGATTTTCAACGCAATTCACCGCACAATACATATAAACTTCTTCTAGATCAAAATCAAGAAATCTATCAAGATTAAATTTTGGAATACCCTCAGTTATACGTTTCATTTCTTCATACCCCAAAAGAAGACTAAGCTCTTTATGATGCTCAAGGGTAATCAAGTTATCACAATTTTTTGGACATGATTTGATCATGAAACAATTTGCATTGGAGATTTAAATGACCATGTTCTTTGCAAAGTTCACAAGGATGGCGATAAATATTGAACCTTTGAGCCCAATCATATAGCCTTTCTTGCAACCATTTAGTTTCCAAATACTTATGCCTCTTGCAAAATCTATCTTCCCTATTTGGTGTGTACTTGCAAACCCAATGCACTCCACAAAAATTGACATGCTTATAGGAGACATTTTCATCATAACTAGTGCAATCATCATTAGTACTATGGATATTCAAAGAGTTCAAACTAACAACATTGCAATCATGCTCATCATTCGAAGATTTAGTACCAAACATTTTATAGACTTCTTCTTCTAGCACTTGAGCACAATTTTCCTTTTCATCATAGTTACGAAAGATATTAAAAAGATGAAGCATATTAGACAAGCTCAATTCCATTTTTTTTGTAGTTTTCTTTTATAAGCTAAACTAGTGATAAAACAAGAAACAAAAAGATCCGATTGCAAGATCTAAAGATATACCTTCAAGCACTCACCTCCCCGGCAACATCGCCAGAAAAGAGCTTGATGTCTGCTACGCAACCTTCTTCTTGTAGACGTTGTTGGCCCTCCAAGTGTAGAGGTTTGTAGGACAGTAGCAGATTTCCCTTAAGTGGATGACCTAAGGTTTATCAATCCGTGGGAGGCGTAGGATGAAGATGGTCTCTCTCAAATAACCCTGCAACCAAATAAAAAACAGTCTCTTGGTCCCCTACACCCCCAATACAATGGTAAATTGTATAGGTGCACTAGTTCGGCGAAGAGATGGTGATACAAGTGCAATATGGATGGTAGATATAAGTATTTGTAATCTGAAAATATAAAAACAGCAAGGTAACCGATGATAAAAGTGAGCGTAAACGGTATTGCTTTGCTAAGAAACAAGGCTTAGGGTTCATACATTCACTAGTGCAAGTTCTCTCAACAATAATAACATAACTGGATCATATAACTATCCCTCAACATGCAACAAAGAGTCACTCCAAAGTCACTAATAGAGGAGAACAAACGAATAGATTATTGTAGGGTACGATACCACCTCAAAGTTATCCTTTCTGGTCGATCTATTCAAGAGTCCGTAGTAAAATAACACGAAGCTATTCTTTCCGTTCGATCTATCATAGAGTTAGTACTAGAATAACACCTTAAGACACAAATCAACTAAAACCCTAATGTCACCTAGATACTCCAATGTCACCTCAAGTATCCGTCGGCATGATTATACGATATACCTCACACAATCTCAGATTTATCTATTCAACCAACACAAAGAACTTCAAAGAGTGCCCCAAAGTTTTTACCGAAGAGTCAAGATGAAAACGTGTGCCAACCCCTATGCATAAGTTCATTGAACCCGCAAGTTGATCACCAAAATATACATCAAGTAGATCACGTGAATATCCCATTGTCACCACAGATAAGCACGTCAAGACATACATCAAGTGTTCTCAAATCCTTAAAGACTCAATTCGATAAGATAACTTCAAAGGGAAAACTCAATCCATTACAAGAGAGTAGTGGGGGAGAAACATCATAAGATCAACACTGAAATAGGCAAGAAAACAACAATATGGGCTGGGCCTCCGGTTAGTAGGTTAGTCCCAAAAATGATATAAAAATGTATAGTAAAGCCCATAAACATCCAAAATAGGTAATATAATAGCATGGAACAATCAAAAATTATAGGTACGTTGGAGACGTATCATCGATGCAGATAGAACCACGATTGTACTTTCCCAAGAACCAGCCCCACCACACATAACCCAGACTCTCGCAGATTGTACCCCTACCCACACTACTAGAAAAAGGGCTGCTAGTGGCGCACCTGTTTTTGCTACTAATGGTGCACTACAGGTGCGCCACTAGCACCATGCCATTAGATTTTTTTCTAATGGCGCACCTGTGGTGCGCTACCTCAGTTCACTATGGCTTAATCTCGGGTCAATATGCTTAATCTCAAGTCAAATCGCACTCCGTGGTCAAACTTCCCGAAAGGTCACCCATCCTCACACTACTCCAGCCCAAGCATGCTTAACTTCAGAGTTCTATCCAACCCCAGCAACAGCTCACTTCATAGGCACTTGTTGATATATCTAGCATATCAATCCTATTATACCTTGTTGACGTCTAGGACTTTGTTCATGTTCATGACTATGATGAAATTTTGAAAAATATTTCAAACTTCCCGGTCATATTACGTATCATTTTTTGAAAAAAAATTCAAAAAAAAATTCAAAACCATTTTTTTTCTGTTACTAGTGGCGCACCACATCCACGGTGCGCCACTAGTAAGTTTGAATTTTTTTGAATTTTTTTGCCTCTAGATCTTGAAAGCCCCGTAACTTTTTTCTGTTAGGTTCTTGGGGATTTTGAAAATGTTTAATGGGGTTCCCCTAGTTAAATTTGGATGTAACTTTTCGAGTAGATGATTTTTCATATAAAAAACTTTTTCATCCGAGTTCGTATGCAAAAGTTATGCCCATTTTACAAATTTTCAGAGAGATTTTGCAAATAAAGTCGAAATTCATATTTGTAAATTTTCCCAACAACTAGACCACATATGACATGGGAAACTTATTTTCTTTTATTTTTTGACATTTCCATCATTTTCTTTTTTTTAAAAAAACTGAAAAGGCGATCTAAGGGGGTGCATTCGGTGTTGGGGCAAGTTAGTAATGGCGCACCGTGGGGTGGTGCGCCATTACTAGTTAAACTAGTGATGGCGCACCACATCCACGGTGCACCATTACTAGTTTTGAAAAAAAATAAAAATAAAAATTGATATTTTTTTAATTTTTTTTTGAAAAAAACTTAGTACTGGCGCACTAGTGGACAGTGCGCCATTACTAGTTAAAACTAGTAATGGCGCACCGAGACATGGTGCGCCATTAGTATAAAATATTTATTTATTTATTTTTTTACTTTCTTTTCAAAACTACTAATGGCGCACGGTGGATGTGGTGCTCCATTACTATGTCAACTAGTAATGGCGCACTATACAACAGTGCGCCATTAGTAACAATTTTTTTAATGTTTTTTTTCAAAACTACTAATGGCGCACCAGGCACCAGGTGCGCCATTAGTAATATATTACTAATGGCGCACCGAGACATGGTGCGCCATTAGAATATAGTAATGGAGCACCACGTGACAGGTGCGCCATTAGTGGCCATTCCATCTATAGCCCTTTTTGTAGTAGTGCCAGTTGGACAGAGAACCAGCTACACCCCTTCTAACCCCAACCCCAGCAGGTAGTAATCTAGTTCCAGTTGACACAGCACCGTCTCTACCACAAAGCACCCAAACACGAGCAGTTAGTAAGGGAACTGTAGTGCCCAAAGGATGAGGACCACCACTCCAAGTCCCAACTCAACGCTTAAAGGAGAAGAAGAATTGTTATCAGGTCATGTTCTGTAGCTATGGTTCATACTCCTTTTCTCTTGCATCACTGTATTTACTTACACCAACTATTTTCAAATTTAAAGGATGGACATTAAACTCCAATGGTGCAACAGGTATGTTTTAAACATGTTTCCTTAACTGGTTTGCTGTTGTAACTTGCTCTATGTTGATTTCAGTTTCAATTGAATAAACAGTTATGTTCTCATCTCATGCACATTACAAGTGTTGTTATTGCTCTATAGTTTCCCACACTTATATTCTGTCTATTCTCCTTTGTCTTGAACAAATATTATTTGAACTATGTCTCTATCTCGATTTGGCAACAAAAACTAGAATGATATAGACCATAAAGTGACCATGGTACATAGATATATGTTTGTTTCATGCTGTTATTCGGTCAACTTTAGTACTCAACTAATTTACCAAAATGAGTTTCATATACAACATGGTAAACCTGTGTTGTGTCTGCTTGTTTCTCTTTTAGAATGCGGACAAAATATTGGAGAAGAGTACCCCATTATGCAATGGTAAAGGAAGTAATACAAATAAGGTTCAAGATAGTGAGACATCCCTGTTGGTCTCCAAGAAAGTTGATAAAAACTATCTTGACGATAGTGAGAGAACCGAAAGGCCTATCTTGATTTAGTGTTCGAGTTACTAGCCACTACAATTGGCAGAAGCTGTTCGAACTCGCTACCTGAATCAGTTCGTCTTCTTGAGTCTCAACTTCAAGTTGAAATACATCAATCAGATGTTCTTCCACAGGAAGCTGCAGGACTGAGGAAGTCCCTGCAGAATTCATATGCATACTTTCTGGTGCAACAGCAAGCGTTGGAGGATTTAAGCGCCAAACAAGAGAAAGTTAATAACCTTGCTAAGCATCTTGCCAGCATTATGGGTACCCAGGATATTGTATCTTGAGATCTTCTGAAGTAGTTTCAGTTTTGGACTTGTTTTGCTGCGGCGTTTATTTGCACTGGTTGCCAACTTTGACAATCAGTGTATATGATATGCTGCTTTGTTCCCTATATTTGCACTGTTGGCAAACTTTGATGTCTAGTGTATGTAATATGTGTAATAGCCATGATAGCCTAGCGTAAGTTGCCTGCTTATTTATTTCCTTGTTGTGTTGTTTATTAGTTTGCTTGTAGTCAGTGCAGTTCTTTTTTCGTGGTTTGCTAGTGGCCGCAATAACCTATTTTTTAAAACTAGGCCTCAATAACCATGGGCTACATATTTACTGTAGTGACACTAGGCCTCCTACGGGCCGTAGAAACAATGGCCCTTCTATGGGGCGTAGAAACAATGGGCCTTCTACGGACCATAGGCACAATGGGCCTTCTACGAGCCGTATCATCAATGGGCCTTCTACGGACTGTATCATCAATGGGCCTTCTACGGGCCGTATGATCGATTGGCCAAACATGGCCCAATAACAGACCGCATTATTGTCGTCAACGGCTAGAGTTGGAACCATCCATTCATGGGCCAACCATAATGGGCCGTCATTAATCTACCGTATTTGATGACGCTATGAAAACGGGCCAACGTATTAACGGGCCACAAACAGGCCGACTGTAACCACAGGCTGAATTTGGCCCACAAGCAGAAAATGACAGTAACGGGCCATAAGTAACCAAATGCTGGAAATGAGCCCAAGAATAAATGGGCCCTGAGAAGGCCGAAAGGTTACATGGGATGGAAACGGCCCAATAGAATAATGGGCCATTAATGGGTATAAAGTGATACCATGTTCATTACGGGCCAGTTTCACCACAGGCCGTTAATGGGCCAAGAGTTACAAAGGGCCTTATATGGGCTGAAAGACGTCATGGGCCACACATGGGCTGGAAGTTAAAATGGGCTAGAATCATATTGGACGACCCAAATGATGCTACTAAGCCTAATTCGGATAGGTCATAACAGACTGTAAATGGGCTATATGCGAACAGGCCGTTAACATGCTTTCCGTGGGCCAGCCCGCCACCTTTTGACCAAGTCAAATGGGCCGGACTTTTCATAGAATGGCCGGACTTTCCGTGGGCCAGCCCGCCTCTATTCGGCCATGCCACATGTCGACGTATCATAGGCACATTTAGTCCAATGAGCGTATGAAATCCGTCCCAACGGTGAGCCGACACGTGTTTCCTCCAGCCAATGATGATTTTACATGTGGAAATCCCCATTGGTTGGGGCTGTTATCGGATCCAAAACCGGACCCAATAGCTCAATGGAGAGCCATTACGGTGGATGCCACGTGTCGGTCACCCTGACGAAAGAACTTTTATGATGCACAATTTATGGTCATGGGAGTGGACACTACCGTGATGATAATTTTGGTAATGTCATGGAACACTTCTACGACAGCACATGTATGATTAACTTGATTCTGTCGTAAAATCATCATGGATGTACATGCATGACAGAAAACGTGACCTACTGTCACAAACATGTATCATCAAGGAAGTGTATTTTTTTGTAGTGATCATCCGTGTTACTAAATGCTTCCGCTTTCGGTCTACAAGGGTAGGTAGACACACTCTCTCGTCTCGTTGCTTCGCATCTCCTAGATAGATCTTGCGTGATCGTAGGGATTTTTTTGAATTACTAAGTTCCCCAACAGTGGCATCTGAGCCAGGTCTATGCGTAGATGATATATGCACGAGTAGAACACAATGAGTTGTGGGCGATAATACTCATACTGCTTACCAGCAACGTCTTACTTTGATTTGGCGGTATTGTTGGATGAATCGGCCCAAACTGACATTACATGACCGCGTTCATGAGACTGGTTCTACCAACGTGCTTTGCACACTGGTGGCTGGTGGGTGTCTGTTTCTCCAACTTTAGATGAATCGAGTTTGACTATGCTCAGTCCTTGTTGAAGGTTAAAACAGCACACTTGACGAAAAATCGTTGTGGTTTTGATGCGTAGGTAAGAACGGTTTTTTCTAGAAGCCCATAGCAGCCACGTAAAACCTGCAACAACAAAGTAGACGACGTCTAACTTGTTTATGCAGGACATGTTGTGATGTGATATGGTCAAGACATGATGAGATATAAATTATTATATGAGATGATCATGTTTTGTAACTGTTATCGGCAACTAGTAGGGGCCTTATGGTTGTCACTTTATTGTATGAAATGAAATCGCCATGTAATTGCTTTACTTTATCACTAAGAGGTAGCGATAGTCATAGAAGCAATAGTTGGCGAGACGACAATGATGCTACGATGGAGATCAAGGTGTCAAGCCAGTGACAATGGAGATCATGACAGTGCTTTGGAGATGGAGATCAAAGGCACAAGTTGATGATGGCCATATCATGTCACAGATTTTGATTTCATGTGATGTTTATCTTTTATGCATCTTATTTTGCTTAGTACGGCAGTAGAATTATAAGATGATCCTTCACTAAATTTGAAGGTATAAGTGTTCTCCCTGAGTACGCACTGTTGCTACATTTCGTCGTGCCGAGACACCACGTGATGATCGGGTGCGATAAGCTCTACATTCACATATAATGGACTAGAGGGATGTCTATCTAAGTGGGAGTTCTTAAGTAATATGATTAATTGAACTTTAATTTGTCATGAACTAAGTCCTGATAGTATTTGCATATTTATGTTATAGATCAATAGCTCGTGTTGTAGCTCCACTATTTTTGATATGTTCCTAGAGAAAAATAAGTTGAAAGATGTTAGTAGAAATGATGCGGACTGGGTCCGTAATCTGAGGATTATCCTTATTGCTGCACAGAAGAATTATTCCTTGATGCACCGCTAGGTGACAGACCTATTGCAGGATATGATGACCACTTGATAGTTTAGTGCGCCATGCTTTATGACTTAGAACCAGGACTTCAAAAACGTTTTGGACGCCACAGAGCATATGAGATGTTCCAAGAGATGGAATTGATATTTCAGTCTCATGCCCGTGTCGAGAGGTATGAGACCTCTGACAGTAATTTTCCTACAAGATGGAGGAGAATAGCTCAACCAGTGATCATGTGCTCAGATTGTCTGGGTACTACAATTGCTTGAATCAAGTGGGAGTTAATCTTCCAAATAAGATAGTAATTGACAAAGTTCTCTAGTCATTATCACCAAGTTACTAGAACTTCGTGATGAACTATAATATGCATGGGATGACGAAAGTAATTCCCAAGCTCTTCGCGATGCTGAAATCAGCAAAGGTAGATATCAAGAAAGAGCATCAAGTATTGATGGTTAACAAGACCACTAGTTTCAATAAAAGGGCAAAGTGATAGAAAGGGAACTTCAGTAAGAATGACAAGAAAGTTTTCACTCCCGTGAAGAAACCCAAAGCTAGACTTAAGCCTAAAACTGAGTGCTTCTACTGCAAGGGATTAATCATTGGAAGCGAAACTACCCTAAATAATTGGCGGATAAGAAGGATGGCAAAGTAAACAAAAGTATATTTGATATACATGTTATTGATGTGTACTTTACTAGTGTTCATAGTAACCCTAGGGTATTTGATACCAGTTCAGTTGCTATGATTAGTAACTCGAAACAAGAGTTGCAAA
Source organism: Triticum aestivum (assembly GCF_018294505.1). Lineage (NCBI taxonomy): Eukaryota > Viridiplantae > Streptophyta > Magnoliopsida > Poales > Poaceae > Triticum > Triticum aestivum. The sequence continues at coordinate 77,410,751 of NC_057798.1, forward strand.
ATGAACAGATACTAGTTAAGGGCGAGGTGATGATGTGTGTTGGAAGTGATTCCAAGGTTGATAAGATCACCATTGCACACTCCCTATACCATCGGGATTGGTGTTGGACCTAAATAAATGTTATTCGATGTTTGCATTGAGCATGACTATGATTTGATCATGTTTATTGCGATACAATTATTCATTTAAGTTAGAGAATAATTGTTCTTCTGTCTACATGAATAAAACCTTCTATGGTCATACATCCACTATAAATGGTTTATTGAATCTCGATCGTAATGATACACATATTCATAAAATCTTTCCCTAATAATAAAGCACGGATTGAGTCTGTCGGGTTCACTGTTTTCTAGGGAAGTCCCTACTGTTTTATAGGGAAGTCCCTACTGTTTTCTATTGATTAACCCGTGGTACTAATTAAGTGGTCAACGGTGAAGAAACGTTTCATTCGTGGGCTCCCGAGCAGCGACCCCCGAGCTCCAGATCGGGAGGATCGGGAGCCCCTCGCCACCCCGCCGCCTTCACGCTCGGCCTCGCCACCGGCTGCCGTGCCACCGGATACCATTGCCGGACCTCCACACCTCGCGTCCCTCTCCCTACTCTCCCACTTCTCCGTTTCCTTCCCCTCTGTTTCTCCCTCTCACGCAAGGACTGCCTCTCCCCTTCTTCTACAGGAGCAGCCATGGTAAACGACTAACGCCGCCTCGCCCGTATCCGGCCGGAATCGACCTCCTGCAGCCAGATCCACGCCATCCCGACCTCGTCGGCCTTCCTCCCCGTCTTTATTGAGATCCATCACCGGGCTTGAAGAAAATCCCATTATCTAGCAGCAACTGCTGCCGCTGCCAGCAGCAGCAGCAGCAGGCGCGGCCGGGCATCGGCGGAGCCGGGGGAGCACGCGCTCCCTGACTTCCGCCTCTACCCCATATGCGCGCACGTTCGCCATCGCAGGCGCCGACGGCTACCGCGCCCTGGATGTGCTGGACACATGGAGGTCCACGCTGAAGGCAGACGTCTACTCCCTGGGAGTGCTCCTGCTGGAGCTCCTCACCGGCAAGTCCCCGACGCACGCATCCATGCAGGACGGCATCGACGGCGCGCTCGACCTGCCATCGTTGGTGCAGTCGGTGGTGCGCGAGAAGTTGATGGCTGAGGTGTTTGACATGGAGCTCGTGCGGCTGGGCACCATCACTGACGAGGAGATGACCGCGCTGCTGCAGGCACCCACAAAGCTATGGGCATAAAGGCAACAACTCGAAACTCCATGGTTTGCACACAGCATCGCAACACCGCGGTCTGCATGCGGCATGACTAGCTCCACTCAGGATTCAAATTATGTAGCTATATAGGATACTCCCATTTGTTTAGGTTTCCATGATATTTTTCAGTTGAATTCAGTTGCAGATTCATTCAACTCATCTCCATTGCCACACACAGAAAGGCTTTTATTTTCTTTAGTTTAGTTCATATTTTCATTATTCCAATTTTGATTGTGGTTCAGTTTTGGTCAGGTTTTCATTGTTTTTCAGTTGAATTCAATTGTAGATTTATCCAACTCATCTCCATTGCCATACATAGAAAGGCTTAGATTTGATTTTGGGTCAGTTTAGTTCAGATTTTCATTATTTTCCAGCGGACGCGTCTAGCGGGCAAACGTGTGCCCGCTAATGCCCCCTGGCAGCCTCCCATATTTGGTATGTTTTGGTCCCCCCTCAGTCCAGATTTGCAGAGGAAAGGGTTGACCGTCTCCCACGTCCCTCCGTCCACCCAGCTTCTCTCCTTCCCTTCACGTTCTTCACCAAAACATTGCCCCTCCCTCCTTTCTTCTTCGGTCCCCAGCTGTCACCACACCCTTCTTCTTCTCCCTCTTCTTTCTTCTTCCACCCCATCAGAAGGACCTGCAATGGTTGCGCCATTAGAGGTTGAAAACTGAAGAAATTGATTACAAATCTACAACCAAAAAAGAGATCAAGAGAGAAAAGTGTGATTTTTTTCTCACCTTTGTTCGTCATGGTTCTAATCTCCTGCAATGTTTTGTACTGCGCTCTGTTGCAATAAAAATATAGGGAAATGGAGGAAAGGTGAGCAGCTATAGTGCTTTTTGTAGGCAGGAATAATCTAATTCTGCTAACTACTGGTTTTGTTGTACATCCAGAGAAACCCCTCTTGTTTTTCATAGATTTTCTTTTGAACCAGAAGTGTTAGAATAGATTTGTAGAGGTGCCAGAGCTCGATTTTGAAATAGAGATAAATAATATTTTTAGCGGCATACTTTCATTGTCAACATAACAACCAAGAGATATCGATATCTTCCATGCTACACACATTATAGGAGGTTCCCAAACAGAATGGTAAAGTTTATACTCCCCCACCACCAACAATCATCAATCCATGGCTTGCCCGAAACAACGGGTGCCTCCAACTAACAACAATCCTGGGGGAGTTTTGTTTTGCAGTTATTTTGATTTGATTTGAGCATGGGACTGGGCATCCCGGTTACCGGCCATTTTCTCGTGAGTGAGGAGCAGAGTCCACTCCTCTTGAGAATAACCCGCCTAGCATGGAAGATATAGACAACCCTAGTTGATACATGAGCTGTTCGAGCATACAAAAAAGAATTTCATTTGAACGTTTAGAGTTTGGCCCATAAAAATTTACTTGGAATGGCAGGTAGATACTGCATATAGGAAGGTATGATGGACTCATATGGAGTAACTTTGGGATTTATGGAAGTGGATGCACAAGCAGTATTCCCGCTTAGTACAAGTGAAGGCTAGAAAGAAACTAGGAAGCGACGAACTAGAGAGCGACAACAACCATGAACATGCATTAAAATTAATCAACACTAAGTGCAAGTATGAGTAGGATTTAAATCACCATGAACATAAATATTGTGGAGTCTATGTTGATTTTGTTTCAACTACATGCATGAACATGTGCCAAGTCAAGCCACTCGAATTGTTCAAAGGAGGATACCACCCTATCATACCACATCACGACCATTTGAAAAAGCATGTTGGCACGCAAGGTAAACCATTATAAACTCATAGCTAATTAAGCATGGCATAAGCAACTATAATCTCTAATTATCATAGCAAACATGTTTCTTCATAATAGGCTGAATCAGGAACGATGAACTAATCATATTTACAAAAACAAGATAAGTCGAGTTCATACCAGCTTCTCTCATCTCAATCAGTCCATCATATATCATCATTATTGCCTTTCACTTGCATGACCGAACGGTGTGGATACTAATAATAGTGCATGTGCATTGGACTAAGCTGGCATCTGCAAGCATTCAATTCAAGGGAGAAGACAAGGTAATATGGGCTCTTGGTTAAATCAACAATAATGCATATGAGAGCCACTCAACATTTTCATCGTGGTCTTCTCCTCTCGACCCCCAAAGAAAAGAAAAGAAATAAAACTATTTACACGGGAAAGCTCCCAACAAGCAAAAGAAGAACGAGAAATATTTTTGAGTTTTCTTTGAATTACTACTACTACAGGCATGGAAAGTAAACTAGCTAAAAGCTACAACTAATTTTTTTGTTTTTTCTAAAGGTTTTTCAAACACACGGAAGAAGGCTTAGAAAAGAAAATAAACTAGCATGGATAGTATAATGAAAAAGTATGAGTACCGACAACTAGAATGAGTGTGTGAACATGAATATAATGTCGGTGAGAAATACATACTCCCCAAAGCTTAGGCTTTTGGGCCTAAGTTGGTCTATGCCCATGGATCAAAGTTGTAGCTAGGGTCGTACTGAGATGTAGCAGCTACTGCCTGATGAGCTGTAGCCTGGAGGCAAGCTGCCTCCATCCTCCTCTCGTACTCGTTTGCCTCCACCCTGGTTATAATATATCTCCTTTTTGCCTGAAAGTCAAAGAAAGTGAGAGTTGGGAGAGCAACATGGACAGTATGCCGTCTGTCAAAGATTAGTCGGTACTGGAGGAACTGTTCATTCCTCTCAACAAACTGATGACGAACCATAGCATCATAATTAGATAAAATGGAGGCAATTCCATATCATTTTCATGTATGGGTATCTCAAGAAAATTAGCCACACGGGTTGCATAAATCCCACCAAACAAGTCTCCATTTAAGCTATTATTATGCAACCTACGTGCAATAATGCCCCCAAGTTACATTGTTTATCTCCTATTACAACACTCTTGAGGACACTAAGATCTAGAACACACATGTGACATGCCTCGTCCATGCCATTTATGCATCTACCTATAAAGAGAGCAAAATAATGTATAGCAGGAAAATGATTGCTGCCTATGGTAGCTTGTGCTATTTCTCTAGATTCCCCCACAGTGATACTAGCAAGAAAATCTTTAAATTCAGATTTGCAAGGTTCACTAGCACTACCCCATTGCGGGAGTTTACAAGCGGTATTAAAATCTTCTAAGTCCATGGTATAAGATTTATTATAAAGGTCAAATAGGACATTGTGAGAATTGCGTGAAGATGTAAAATTGAACCTTCTCACAAAGCCCTCGAGTTCAGCATTCCGCACATATGCATCAAATTCATCCTTGATGCCTGCTTGGACCATAATATCCTCCGACGGCCATTCATAAGGTCGCACTTGAGCTTCCCTCGGTGGTTCATCGTCCGGCTCACGTATTGCGGGCCTAGGTCCTTGCTTCCTTGAAGAACCACATTGGTACATTTTCCCAAACATATTTCTTCCTCTAAAAAATTTCTGAAAATTTTAGTAACTCCAAATATAAGTGAACCAAACTCAACAAAATTGATAGAAACTACTCCCACAAGTGCCTAGAGACTATATCATGCATTAGAACTACTGGGGACCATATAAATTTGACATGCATGCTCAAGAACAGGGTCACCTTAGTAGCAAAAAATTGCAATGAATAATGCATTAAAACAAAAACTAATTAGACCATTGGAGGAGTCACATACCAAAGAACAATCCCCCAAAGCAGTTTTGTGAGTGGAGCTTGGAGCAAGGAGATCGAAAACGGCAGCAAGATGAGCTAGAACTCATGCTTGAGCTTGTTGGTGATTTTTTTCGGAGGAAGGAGTGTGTGGGTGCTGGAATGAGTGGAGGGGGGCCACCAGGGGCCCACGAGGCAGCGGGCGCGCCCCAGGGGGTGGGTGTGCCCTGGACCCTCGTGGCCAGGTGGTTGCCCCCTCTGGTGTGTTCTCAGTGCCAAATATTCTCAAATATTCTAGAAAAAATCATATTTCATTTCAGGGCATTTGGAGAACTTTTATTTTGGGGGTATTTTTGATTGCAAGGATAATTCAGAAAATAGAAAGAAAATACTATTTTTGCTTTATTTAATCTAAATAATAGAAAGTAAAAGGAGGGTACATAAGGTTGTGCTTTCTAACTTCATCCATCTCTTGCTCATCAAAAGGAATCCATTAACAAGGTTGATCAAGTCTTGTTAATAAACTCATTCCGAATCGTATGAAACCGTAGAAATTTCGAATAACACTAGGTTACCTCAACGGGGATATGTACATCCCCAACAATATGAATATCATATTTCTTCTTGACAATAGGAAGTGGAAATTCAAAATCTCAAATAGTAATAGCTGGAATTTTTCAAATAGAATTGATACTGTGAACTTGAGGTTGTTTCCTCGGAACGTGTACCGTATGCTCATTACCATTAACATGAAAAGTGACATTTCCTTTGTTGCAATCAATAACAGCCCCTGCAGTATTCAAAAAGGGTCTTCCAAGGATAATCGACATACTATCGTCCTCGGGAATATCAAGAATAACAAAGTCCGCTAAGATAGTACCATTTGCAACCACAACATGCACATCCTCACAAATACCGATAGGTATAGCAGTTGACTTATCGGCCATTTGCAAAGATATTTCAGTAGGTGTCAACTTATTAAATTCAAGTCTACGATATAAAGAGAGAGGCATAACACTAACACCGGCTCCAAGACCACATAAAGAAGTTTTGACATAGTTTCTTTTAATGGAGCATGGTATAGTTGGTACTCCTGGATCTCCTAGTTCCTTTGGTATTCCACCCTTAAAAGTATAATTAGCAAGAATATGGAAATTTCAGCTTCCCGTATCTTCCTTTAATTTGTAACAATATCTTTCATGTACTTAGAATAAGGATTCATTTTAAGCATATCAGTCAAACGCATACATAAAAAGATAGGTCTAAACATTTCAGCAAAGCGCTAAAAATCCTCATCATCCTTTTTCTTGGATGGTTTAGGAGGAAAAGGCATGGGTTTCTTAACCCATGGTTCTCTTTCTTTACCGTGCTTCCTAGCAACGAAGTCTCTCTTATCATAATGTTAATTCTTTGATTGTGGGTTATCAAGATCAACAGCTGGTTCAATCTCTACATCATTGTTATTGCTAGGTTGAGCTTAAACATGAACATCATCATTAACATCAACACTAGGTTCATGTTCATCACCAGCTTGTGTTTCAGCATCAGAAATAGAAATATCATCGGGATTCTTAGGTGTGTCTTCAACAGGTTCACTAGAAGCATGCAAAGTCCTATAATTTTTCTTTTTCTTCTTTTTAGAAGGACTAGGTGCATCAACATTAGTTCTCTGAGAATCTTGCTCAATTCTCTTAGGGTGGCCTTCAGGATACAAAGGTTCCTGAGGCATTTTGCCCCCTCTAGTCATTACTCTAACAACAAATCATTTTGTGCTTTAAGCACTTGTTCTACTTGAGTGGTAACCATGGAAGCATGTTTACTAATAAATTTAAGTTCACCTTTAACTATGGACATATAATCACTCAAGTGTTCAATCATATAAGCATTACGTATCAATTGTCTACCAACATAAGCATTGAAGTTTTATTGTTTAGCAATAAAGTCATCAAACTCATCCAAGCATTGGCTAACAAACTTAGTAGACAGGGTTTTCAGCTTTATCATATCTATAGAGAGAATTTACCTTTACTACCTGTGTCGGGTTATCAAGACCATGTATTTCTTCTATAGGTGGTAAATCCTTAACATCTTCAGCTTTAATACCCTTTTCTTTCATAGATTTCTTTGCCTCTTGCATATCTTTAGGACTGAGAAATAGAATACCCCTTTTCTTCGGAGTTGGCTTAGGAGTTGGTTCAGAAAGTGTCCAATTGTTTTCATTAGTCAACATATTATTCAATAACAATTCAGCTTGATCAACAGTTCTTCCCCTGAAAACACAACTAGCACAACTATCCAGGTGGTCTTTGGAAGCATCGGTTAGTCCATTATAAAAGATATCAAGTATTTAATTTTTCTTGAGAGGATGATCAGGCAAAGAATTAAGTAATCGGAGAAGCCTCCCCCAAGCTTGAGGGAGACTCTCTTCTTTAATTTGCACAAAATTAGATATTTCCCTTAAGGCAGCTTGTTTCTTATGAGCGGGGAAATATTTAGCAGAAAAGTAATAAATCATATCCTAGGGACTACACACACAACCAGGATCAAGAGAATTAAACCATACTTTAGCATCATCCTTTAGTGAGAATAAAAATAATTTAAGGATATAGTAGTAACGACTTTTATCATCATTAGTGAATAGGGTGGCTATATCATTTAACTTAGTAAGATGTGCCACAACAGTTCAGATTCGTAGCCATAAAAAGGATCAGATTCAACCAAAGTAATTATCTCAGGATCGACAGAGAAATCATTATCCTTATCAGTAACACAGATAGGTGAAGTAGCAAAAGCACGGTCATATTTCATTCTAGCATTCAAAGAATTTTCTTTAAGCTTAGCTAATACTCCCTCCATTCCTTGATATAAGGTGTATAGTTTTTTGAGAAAAAATCCAAAATATAAGGTGTATTGCGTTCCACCACTCGTTTGTGTAATTTTTTTAGGGATTCGGTTACATTTCCTTATATTAGGCAATCTCCTCTATTTTCTCATGTCAATTAGTCAGGTGCAATCTCGCCCAAAACTTGTGAAATTATCCCTCCATGTGTGTTCTTTAATATCCGTGCCAAAAACTGTACACCCTACATCTAGGAACGGAGGGAGTAATTTCTTAAGATCAGATCTATCATTGCAAGCAAGAAAATCTCTAGCAGTTTCTTCATCCGTAAGATAACCCTTAGGCACAATAGGCAATTCATATCTAGGTGGAGAATCTTCATCATCACTTTCATCAATATCATTAGTTCCAATAATTTCATTCTCTCTAGCCCTAGGAAGTTGTTCATCAAGGAATTCACCTAATGGCACAGTAGTATCAAGGATAGAAGTAGTTTCATCATAAGCATCACGCATAGCAGAAGTGGCATCATCAATACCATGCGACATATCAGAATTAGTAGCAGAAGCAGGATTAGGTGTCGCAAGTTTACTCAAAACAGATGGTGAATGCTACATCTTGAGCTTGCGTTGGTTTTTCCCTTGAAGAGGAAAGGGTGATGCAGCAAAGTAGCATAAGTATTTCCCTCAGTTTTTGAGAACCAAGGTATCAATCCAGTAGGAGGCTCCTCAAAAGTACCACACACCTACACAAACAAACAAGAACCTCGCAACCAACACGATAAAGGGGTTGTCAATCCCTTCACGGTTACTTGCGAAAGTGAGATCTGATAGAGATAATATGATAAGATAAATATTTTTGGTATTTTTATGATATAGATTGGAAAGAGAAAGATGCAAATAAAAGTAGATGGAAACCTTATATGATAAAAGATAGACCCGAGGGCCATAGGTTTCACTAGTGGCTTCTCTCAAGATAGCATAGGTATTACGGTGGTTGAAAAAATTACTGTCGAGCAATTGATAGAAAAGCGCATAGTTATGAGATTATCTTGGCATGATCATGTATATAGGCATCATGTCCGTGACAAGTAGAGCAAAACGATTCTGCATCTACTACTATTACTCCACACATTGACCGACTCCTGCCTGCTTCTAGAGTATTAAGTTCATAAGAACAGAGTAACGCATTAAGAAAGATGACACGATGTAGAGGGATAAACTCATGCAATATGATATAAACCCCATCTTTTTATCCTCAATGGCAACAATACAATACGTGCCTTGCTGCCCCACACCGCAAGATTGAACCCAAAGCTAAGCACTTCTCCCATTGCAAGAAAGATCAATCTAGTAGGCCGAACCAAACTGATAATTCGAAGACACTTCCAAAGATAACTTAATCACACATAAAAGAATTCAAAGGAGATTCAAATATTTCTCATAGATAAACTTGATCACAAACCCACAATTCATCAGATCTCAACAAACACACTGCAAAAAGAGTTACATCGAATAGATCTCCAAGAAGATCGAGGAGAACTTTGTATTGAGATTCAAAGAGAGAGGATATGCCATCTAGCTAATAACTATGGACCCGAAGGTCTGTGGTAAACTACTCAAAACTCATTGGAGAGGCCTTGGAGATGATGTAGAGGCCCTCCGTGGTCGATTCCCCCTCCGGTGGAGTGCCGAAGAAGGCTCCAAGATGGGATCTCGCGGATACAGAAGGTTGCGGCGGTGGAAATAGTTTTTCTTAGTGCTCCTGGATGTTTTTGGTGTACGTGGATACATATAGGAGTAAGAAGTAGGTCGGTGGATGCTCGAGGGCCCACGAAGGTGGGGGCGCGCCCACCCCCAGGGGGCACGCCGGGCACCCTCGTGTCCGCCTCATTTCTTATTTGACGTCCACTCCAAGTCCCCTGGATTGCATTTGTTCCAAAAAGATCGCTCCCGAAGGTTTCATTCCGTTTGGACTCCGTTTGATATTCCTTTTCTTTGAAACACTGAAATAGGCAAAAATAGCAATTCGGGCTGGGCCTCCGGTTAGTAGGTTAGTCCCAAAAATGATATAAAAGTGTTAAGTAAAGCCGATAAACATCCAAAACAGGTAATATAATAGCATGGAACAATCAAAAATTATAGTTACGTTGGAGACGTATCAAGCATCCCCAGCTTAATTCCTGCTCGTCTTCGAGTAGGTAAATGATAAAAACAAAATTTTTGATGTGGAATGCTACCTAGCATAATTCTCAATGTATTTTTGTTTATTGTGGCATGAATGTTCAGATCCAAATGATTCAAAATAAAAGTTCATATTGACATAAGAAATAGTAATACTTCAAGCATAGTAACTAAGCAATCATGTCTTCTCAAAATAACATGACATTAGAAGGTTCATCCCTACAAAATCATATAGTTGGGCCATGTTTCATTTTCATCACACAAAATACTCCCATCAAGAACAACCCTGGTTTCAGCCAAGCAATTGGTTCATACTTTTTAACGCGCTTCAGCTTTTTCAACTCTCATGCAATACATGAGCGTGAGCCATGGATATAGCACTATGGGTGGAATAGAATATGATGATGGAGGTTGTGTGGAGAAGATAAAAAGGAGAAAGTCTCACATTGATGAGGCTAATCAATGGGCTATGGAGATGCCCATCAATTGATGTCAACATGAGGAGTAGGGATTGACATGCAACCGATGCACTAGAGCTATAAATGTATGAAAGCTCAACGAAAGAAACTAAGTGGGTGGGCATCCAACTTGCTTGCTCACGAAGACCTAGGGCATTTTGAGGAAGCCCATCGTAGGAATATACAAGCCAAGTTCTATAATGAAAAGTTCCCACTAGTATATGAAAGTGACAACATAAGATACTTTCTATATGAAGAACATGGTGCTACTTTGAAGCACAAGTGTGGAAAAGGATAGTAACATTGCCCCCTTATATATATATATATATTTGTGCCTTTCTTTTTTTTCTTTTTGGCCTTTTTTTGGGGACAATGCTCTAATAATGATGATCATCCTTCTATTTATTTACAACTCATGAATTACAACACGAAACTAGAACAAGATATGACTCTATATGAATGCCTCCGGCGGTGTACCAGGATGGGCAATGAATCAAGAGTGACATGTATGAAAAATTATGCATGGTGGCTTTGCCACAAATACGATGTCAACTACATGATCATGCAAGGCAATATGACAATGATGATGCGTGTCATGATAAACGGAACGGTGGAAAGTTGCATGGCAATATATCTCGGAATGGCTATGGAAATGCCAAAATATGTAGTTATGGTGGCTGTTTTGAGGAAGATATAAGGAGGTTTATGTGGGATGGAGCATATCGTATCACGGGGTTTGGATGCGCCGGTGAAGTTTGCACCAACTCTCAAGGTGAGAAAGGGCAATGTACGGTACCGAAGAGGCTAGCAATGATGGAAACGTAAAAGTGTGTATACTCCATGGACTCACATTAGTCACAAAGAACTCATATACTTATTGAAAAAGTTTTATTAGGCCTCGAAGCAAAGTACTAGTATGCATGCTCCTAAGGGAGAGGTTGGTAGGAGTTAACCATCGCGCACCCCGACTTCCACACAAGGAAAGGCAATCAAAACAACACCTCATGCAATAAATTTGTTACACAACTTTTACCATACGTGCATGCTATGGGACTTGCCAACTTCAACACAAGTATTCTTTAAATTCACAATCACCCAACTAGCATGACTCCAATATCACCAGCTCTATATCTCAAAACAATTATCAAGTATCAAATTGATCATAGCATCCAATTCACTTCCTATGATAGTTTTTACTATATCCAATTTGGATGCCCATCATTCTAGGAACAATTTTATAACCATAGAAAATACCATGCTGTTCTAAAATACTATCAAAATAATATAAGTGAAGCATGAGAGATCAACAATTTCTACAAAATTAAACCACCGCCATGCTCTAAAAGATATAAGTGAAGCACTAGAGCAAAACTATCTAGCTCAAAAGATATAAGTGAAGCACATAGAGTATTCTAATAAACTCCAAATCAAGTGGGTTTCTACCAAAAGGTGTGTACAACAAGGATGATTGCGGTAAACTAAAAAGCAAAGACTAATATTGTAGTGACCCGACCTCAGACGGTCAAGTCTCTGTGCATCAGTGTCATTCCTGGATCAGTAATGCTGACATGCACAGTACTGGGAGGATTTATAACAGAGTAGCAATCACACACTTATTACATTGAATGTCTCAAAAGAGAACTTATTACAATAATATGGCTTAAGGCCATCTAATGCAATAACAGTGGAAGGCTTGGAAGATAAAGTGAGTCCATCAACTCCAACGGCATAGCTGAGCTGCACGGCAACGACCTAACGAACCTTACTCCTCATCTGAAAAGTCTGCAACATAACACGTTGCAGCCCGAGAAACGGGTCAGCACATGGAATATGCTGGCAATATAACACAGTAGAGCAAGAACAGAATAATGCTATCACTATATGCATATTTGGCTGGTGGAAAGCTCTACGGCTACAGTTTTGCATAAAGCCAATTTTTTCCTACTTCAAAGGAATAAATTTTATTTAACTATCATGGTAGTTGAACAACATTGAGAAGGTAACCCCAACTCAATCCCAATTAAAGTGATTAACAACCCAACAATATTAATTAAGAGTGTTGAGATGCATAAGATAACCCGAGTACTAGACACTCAGAATTGTCCATAACTGGGGACACGGCTAACCATGATTAGATTGTACACTTTGCAGAGGTTTGCGCACTTTTCCCCACAAGACTCTATCGCTTCCGTGGAATTTCTCGCACTGCTGTGTGTTTAAGAAACGGATGACCGAGACATAGTCTTTCAGAAACATTAACTCCCTACTCCGGGTAGACCATACCAATCCTACAAAAGCCACTACCTGCTGATCTACCTGTTCAAGAGCTTCACGTAACTTACTCAGCTATGCTAGAGCCCATAATAGCTTGTGGCTGCACACGGGAGTTTCTAGCATGAATCATCTCAGCTCCCTTTTAGCCTAGGTGGCGGTCCATAGCAAGATCACACGGTAACCACGGGATTTCCAAAATAATACAGACAACACTGGGTTCCCAGGTGCCTTAATCAATCCAGATGTGTACTAAAGTTGCCACCTTAAGTTGAACCAAAAATTAACAATCTCACATCTATCATGGAACACTCAAACCCAAACCACGTCTACGAGCATAGCATAGCAATATAAGCATAACGTAGAAGTAACTCCCAAGGGTTTGATAACAAACAGAACAATAGGTTCTACCTCATCAGCTACTTCCCAAAACCCACATGTTAAAGACATCCTAATCATGCAATGTTTGAGGATTGAACTAATGCAATGAAAACTCGGTATGAAAAGAGTATGATCAATGTGTTACTTGCCTTGCTGACGATCCGTGAAACCTAGAGACTCGTAGTAACACGCTTCGCACTCCGGGAATTCTATCGCAAACAAACAATAACATACATATGTAACTAGCAAAGATGCATGAGCAAAACTTCAATTAAAAGCGAAAGACCAGAAAGTTCAACTTAAGAACTCCAGTTTGCAAAAAGAATCAAATCAAACGGAGCAACGAAACTCAAACAACGAGAGAAACAAGATCCGTTTACTAAACTGAACTAAAGTCAAATTTTACAGTATCAAAATCTTGTTCAACTTGGTTAAACAGAAAGAGGGTCTTGAGACGAAACTATAGGCTTTTGAATCACCTAATTCAGACTAACGAGCGAAAAGATAAATAGAAACTAAGATCGGATCAAAAATTGCGACCGAAAATAATCGCAAATAAATCTGATAAAGGAAAACTGACGAACAGGCTAACGAACGAGCGTTCGTTATCTGTAACTAACGAAAGAAAACCATTCGTTTAGACGAACGTACGGAAGAAGTCCGCTAAATAGAAGAACCGCGAAAAACCGGTGGACCGCTCTGAAAAAAAAACAAACTAGGGTTTCTAAAAAAATGAACGGGTTTTTAAGAATAATCGGCGGCTCGGATCCGGTTCGGTACCTCCGGCGAGGGGCTTCGGCGAGGCGAGGTGGGGCGGCGGGGCTCGGCAACGGTGCGGGCGGCGACCGGCGGCGGCGGCGGGCTACAGCAGCGGCGGCTCGGCGCGGCGGCGCGGCTCGGGGCGGCTGCGGTGGCGGCGGTGGTTAGTTGTGGTGGGTGCTCGGGGGGGGGGGAGTATATAAAGGGGCGGCGGCTTGGAGTAGGGCCCAAGGCGGCGGTGGTGGAGTCCGGCTCGGACTCCTGTCCGAGTCGGCGGCGGCGGCGGCGCTCGTGCGCAAGAGGCGGCGGCGGCTGGGCCGGCCTGCTCGGCTGGGCCCTAGGCCCAGTCGGGCGAAATAGTTTTTTTTAATAATTCCGCCGACAGAAATAAAATCCTAGAAAATAAAATAAAATAACAACTTAAATGTAATTTGGAAAAAAGGTGCAAATTTTTCTATTGCAAATAAAATCCGAATAAAATCAACTAAAATTAAATAAATGATTTTAACATTTTTCCACCAATATTTCAATTATATTGGAGAAGTCATATTATCTCGTCTCATTTATTTTTGGTACGAAATATTTTTCGGAGGGAGAAATAATTCAAATCAAAAATCCTCGTTTCATTATTTGGTAGGAAAAAAAATCAAAATATGGAACCGGAAAATCCCCAACTCTCTCCGAGGGTCCTTGAGTTGCTTAGGATTTCGAGGATGACAGAGCGAAAAAGAAATAAAATATGATATGCATGAATGACGTATGTATAACATTCCAAATTGAAAATTTGGGATGTTACAAATATCATACAAGACGCTCCAAGCAAAATACATATCATGTGGCGAATAAAAATATAGCTCCAAGTAAAGTTACCGATAGACGAAGACGACAGAGGGGATGACTTCTGGGGAATCCCCAAGATTAGGCTTTTGGTTATCCTTGAATATCTCGGGGTGCCAAGGGCATCCCCAAGCTTAGGCTCTTGCCACTACTTATTCCATAGTCCATCAAATCTTTACCCAAAACTTGAAAACTTCACAACACAAAACTCAACAGGAAATCTCATAAGCTCCGTTAGTGCAAGAAAGAAAAACCACGACATAAGGTACTGTAATGAACTCATTCTTTATTTATATTGGTGTGAAACCTACTGTATTACAACTTCTCTATGGTTCATACTGTCACACCCTAGCTAGTCATGCATTAGAGTGTTGCATCATGTTTACTCTTTCATCAGAAACTTGAAATGGGGATCTGTGAAACCCTCAGAATCATTTTGAAAATGATCCAAATAAAAATTTCTCCAAAAGGGTCCAAGAAAATGCTCATGTTGCTCTCTGAAAATATTGGACAGAGATAAAAATCAAACCAATATTTTTAGTGGCTCATGGACATTTATTTTGGGCATTTGGAATTAATGCATAAATATTTGCATTGGAAATATATTTCTATATATATTAATATATGTCCAAATATTATGCCAATTATAAAGGAGCTCTGGAATAATATATCTAGCCCCTGCAAAAATTGGCATAAGCTAAATAAATGATTTAATATATTATTTAAATCAAAACAAATGTCAGAAATTAGAAAACAGAAAAAAATAAAAGGGAGAAGCTTACCTGGGCTCCTCCCTGTGCAGCCCATCCAGCTGGCCGGCCCAGCCAGCAGGCGGCCCAGCCCGCCTCCCTCCTCTGTCGTCTTCGTCCCGACAGAGGGAGGGGAGTGTGGCCGGCGCGCGCGCCCGCCACCGCGCCACGCCACCTCTCTCCCTGCCTGCCTGCCCTCCCCTCCTCGCCTCGATGCCCTGGACGACGCCACGCCTCCCCCCCTGCTCTCTCTCACTCGCCCACGGCTCTCCCCTCCTCTCCCTCGCTCTCTCTCTCACACGGCCGAACACCACCATCGCCGCCGTTCGCCATAGCAGCCGACTCCGGCCACCCCTCGCTCCCCCGACTAGCTCAGGAGCTCCGCCTCGACCTCCTCTTCCTCCCCACCGCTCCACGGGTCTCCGGAAGCTCTGCATCGCCGCCACGTCGCCGTTCCCCTCTTCGGGCTCCGACCACCGTCGCCGACGAATTCGCCGTCTCCAGCGCGTCCCCGAGCCCGCTTCGACGCCCACTGCAACCGCGGTGAGCCCCCGAGTCGTTTCCCCCTTCTTCCCGGGTCTCTTTCGACCCCTAGGCCTTAGCCCCACCTTGGCCGAGAGCTCCACGCCGTCGGCGATGTCGCCGTCGTGGCCACGGTCACCGTAGCGCCCAACCGAGCACACTATCGTGCTCCACGCCTCACTAGGAGCACGCAGCACGCACCAACGCCTCCCCAAACACCCTGCAACGCCGACTCCGACCGCACCCGAACTCCGTCCGCCGCTCACGAGCTCGCCGTCGACGATACCGGCCACCCCAGGCTCGGCCACCACCACCGTTCGACGCGCGGGAGCAAGAGCTCTCCAACGAGCCCAAGAACGGCCTCGCCCGTGCCCTGTAGCGCGATCCCGCATCGCGCCGCCGTCTCGGGCCTCGCCGGCGTCACGTCGCCGGTGGGTTTGACCCACCTTGACCACGGCAGGACCCCCTGAGTCCCTGACAGGTGGGCCCAGCCCTGTAGCTAATTAGGATTAGCGCTAACCACTGTTAGTTAACCCCCTGACACTGACCAGTGGGCCCCAGCGCCACTAATTAGTAATTAGGATTAATTTAACTCTGTTTAACCCCCCTGTCACTGACGTGTGGGCCCCACACGTCAGGTTTGACCTCAGCCAGCCGCAGTTGACCACTGACGTCATGCTGACGTCATGCTGGCGCAATAATCATATTTCTGGATTTAAATTAAATCAGGAAATTCCAGAATATTATTTAAACTTCAAAAATTCATAACTTTTATTCTGTAACTCCAAATTGGACAAATTATATATGAAAAATGATCAGAAAAATCCAATCTATCCATCTGTACTATTTTCATGCATGATCAAACAAGTTAAATTGATGTTTCAAGCAGAACAAGGAAAAGCACCTTAAAAGGCCATATTTGAATTTGAAATTTGAATCCTTGATTCAAATTTGTTCAAACCCTCTGGTTTTAGTTGCATTAGCCCAACACACTCATATTGCCATGTTTCATGCATGCATCATATTGTTGCACATTGTTTGGTGATGGTTGTGTATCGATGTCCCTTGCGACAGGTTCTGCCTCCGAGGAGTACCGTGATTACCCTAACGAAGAACCGTATCAGTGCATCGAACCATCAGGCAAGCAACCAACCATTTGATCATATCGATACAATCCCATGTTCTCGCTCCTGCTCTCTTTTACTGCATTAAGACAACGCGATTCAAACTGCTGTGTGCTACGGTAGTTGAACCCATTTCCTCTGCATGACCTGTCATTGCCACAGTAACTAGATGAAACCCACTAGCATGTGTAGGAGTTGATTGAGCCATATGTATGTGTTGTTCCTACCTTGCTATGCCTGCTATGCTTAGAGTCGTGTCAGGTCTGGTTCATCTGGGTGATGGGCTAGAGTGAAATGTTTATGTCGGTAATGAGAGTGGTGTGGTGAACACGATTTGGTAAAGGTATCGATGAGAGGCCATGTAGGAGTACATGGTGGGTTGTTTCATTGAAGCCGACCTTAAGCACTGAGATCTGTATGTGTGATTTAAGAATCAGCTACTACCATGCATTGGGCCCGAAACCAATGGACCCTCTCGGCTTCTTATTCACCCTAGTTCTCCGTCCAGGAGTTGCAAGTAGTTTCTGGTGTTTGTAGCCTACTGGAGGCCGTGGACAGCGCTGACCGTAGGGGTGGGCTGTGATGCGGTAGGTACGTGGCACGGTGTACCGAATACCCGTTAGGTATCTCGGGAACCCTGTTCACATCGTTCGGGGCCGTATGGGAAACCTCGGCCGGACTCCCTGCGGATGGAACCTGGATAGGCGATAAACCTGGACTGGAGGCTTAGGTGATTAGGTAGGTCGTGGCCGACACCCACGTTGGGCTTCCGCTTGAAGGTTGCCGAGTACATGTCGTGTAAACGACGGTAAGTGGTGAGAGCGTGTATGAAGAAGTACACCCCTGCAGGGTTAACATGATCTATTCGAATAGCCGCGTCCGCGGTAAAGGACTACTTGGTTGCCTATACAGTTCATAGACAAGTAAATGGAAACTGTTAAAAGCCTCAAGATAAGTGTGAGTGCCGAGGATGGCTCTTCCGTAGGAAGACGGAGGTGGATCCTCGGTAGTGTATTGAAGTGGTGAGTAGTGGACTCGTGTGCGCAAAACCATTTCAAGTTGGAGTATCGTAGGATAGTCTAGCCAAGAGTCAAAGCTGGCTTGCTGCAATAACTCCACCAACCCTTCTTGATAATATGCATGTATGTAGGATCTGATGTAAGTCTTGCTGAGTACCTTTGTACTCATGTTGCTATAATCTACATTTTACAGAAGACGCTGCAACCCCTTCTGATGGGTTCTATGTAGACGTTGACATCAACGAGTAGGCTAAAGACCCAGGTGGTGACCCTGAGCTTGTGAAGGACCACGTAGTATAGTTAGGCTTTCCAAGCCTCTTTTATTTTACTAGTTGTCTGTACTCAGACAAGTTACTTCCGCTGCTGGTTTGTATGACTGTATGACTTGTATGTTGGGTCGTGAGACCCGTACCTTTGTGTATGTTATGTATGGCTCCCTGAGCCTTAAATAAAGTACTTGTGTCATAGAGTCATGTTGTGATGCTTCGTTGTATTTGCACATATCGAGCATATTGTGTGTATGATTGAAATGCTTGGTATGTGTGGGATCTGACTATCTAGTTGTTTATCTTTAGTAGCCTCTCTTACCGGGAAATGTCTCCTAGTGTTACCGCTGAGCCATGGTAGCTTGCTACTGCTCTGGAACACTTAGGCTGGCCGGCATGTGTCCTTCTTCGTTCCTGTGTCTGTCCCTTCGGGGAAATGTCACGCTTTGAGTACCGGAGTCCTGTTAGCCCGCTACAGCCCGGTTTACCGGAGTCCTGCTAGCCCAGTGCTACAGCCCGGACCCACTTGCTGATGACCGACACGTTCGAAGCTGGGTCATGGATGCCTGTCCCTGTAAGTCTGTGCCACTTTGGGTTTACGACTAGTCATGTCAGCCCGGGCTCCTTATCATATGGATGCTAGCGACACTATCATATACGTGAGCCAAAAGGCGCAAACGGTCCCGGGCAAAGGTAAGGCGACACCCGTGGGGATACCGTGCGTGAGGCCGCAAAGTGATATGAGGTGTTACCGGCTAGATCGATGTGACATCGAGTCGGGGTCCTGACAGCGTTGGCATCAGAGCCGGACTGCCTGTAGGTTCTCCAAGCCAAACTGGTCGATGTTGAGTCTAGAAATTCTTTAGTTATATGTAGGGGAATTGTTTGTGGGATGGAACGTAAGGCTCTTTTTACTCCTTTATCTCATGACATTCTGATCTGAGTCAGTCCATTCTTCTACCGGGGAATAAGGAATTAGGATCTGTTCTCTCTATCAGGATCACGTGTTACTAATCAGTAGTACCTTATAAGTTTGATGGATACAAGCCTAGTTCAGTTCTACTACCACATTATGTTGTTAGAATGGATTCAGAACTTTGTTATGATGATGATGAGTGTGTATGTAATCCTTTGTCAAATGTCTCAAAATCCTTCTTGAGCATTTACAGCTGTTATGCTGCCGAAATTTTGCTAGAAATTCTAATGCCTTTGCATTATGATTGTGCTTTCAGATGGCCACTCGCGACCTCAATCAAGTGGTTCGCCTGACTCGATGCCTAGATGTACCCGGCCATACTGCCAAGTTGGTCAGGGTAATGACTGAGGCTGGATACCGCTGGTATCCCGAGTACACGGTCGAAGAGCAATTCCGAGACTTTAATCAAAGCCAGTATCTCTGCACTGTCAGGATATTTCCATCTTATCCTGGATCCACCGAGCCTCTTCACTGCTCCTATGGACTCGGGGTTACTATTGAGATGGCTGTGCAGGACGCCGCCTACTCTATGATGACCATTATGCGAGTCAGATCTGGTCTATTTCGGGACTCTGATTTCCGGTATATGCCAGGATCACTTCCGGGAGCACAAGGGTATCTCCAGGCTATCTATGCTGACCCCACCCAGGAGGATTCACGGACTCGCACTACTGCTGAGATGCTCGAGGATATGGACCGTGAAAATCGGGCCTTGAGGTTAGAGCTCTTCAATACCCGTGCTGACCACTGGGCCACTTTGACTCGGTTTGCACCGGCGGTGCAAGCTGGATATTCAGATATGCGCGATCTCTATCCTGTGAGATCTGCTCTGCCAGACGTGATGGTTTGGCGTGATGTAGGAGGCATCACCCCACCTCGCGGGCCCCGCAGGCCACCATCTGTTGGTCCAAGGCCTCATCCTAGCCCCTATGGTCCACAAGCTCCGCGAGATCGTCTGTTTCCGGATGATCATGTTGAGCTTCCAGGCTATGGAGGTGACTTCTACGAGGACTACTACGGATCGGTCTGAGTTAGTGGTAGTATCACTAGTTCGCACTAGCTGTGTCGTCTATCGTCCCGCGTGACTCGTGGGATATAACCTAGTTTGTACTCTTTCCGGAGGTGTAGAAAAATAATGTATAGGAGCTTGGAATGCCTCCGATGAGATGTAATCCTCTTTCACCGAAATAGTACTTGTTTGGTCTTGTACTAAACCCTATATGGTGTGTATGACGATGGAATAAAGCAGCGGTTTCTGTATCTACCATGTCATACGGATGATCATCTTGCATTTCGAGTTATACCTTACATTTTATATCCTATGTCGGAATTTTATCATCCTGACTAAATCATTGTCTTGTTTACCTAGGATGGTCAACACGCGCGCTAACCCTGCTTCTCAAGAGCAGGCCGAAGGCAGTGAAGCCAGGGATGCAAATCCGCCTCATCCTCCTTCACTAGCCGAGGTTATGATGGAAGCTGAGAGAAACAAGCGGGAGACCAACCGTTTGTTGGAGCGTATTGAACAAAACACAGCACACCATCAGAGGACTAACGTGGTGTCACTCAGTGATTTTATCAAATTGCATCCACCCACGTTCCACCACTCCGTCGAGCCTCTCGACGCTGATGACTGGCTTCGCAGTATCTCTCACAAACTGCGTTCCGCGCTGGTAGCGGAGGCTGACAAGGTCACCTTTGCTGCATATCATCTTGAAGGCCCCGCCAGTCTATGGTGGGAGAATTATGGAGCTATGCGCCCGGCGGGCCATGTCACTACTTGGGCTGAGTTCAGTGAGGCTTTCCGTGAACATCACATTCCGGAGGGTCTCATGGACCGTAAACGTGAAGAATTTTGCAGTTTCACCCAAGGCCGACTTTCCGTGGATGCTTACAGCAGGGAGTTTGGTAATCTCGCACGATATGCAACTGAGGAAGTGTCTACTGATGCCAAGAAGCAAGCAAGGTTCCGTAAGGGACTTAGTCCTGAGCTTCGTCATGACCTCCGTCTGCATGAGTGCACATCTTTTCAGAAACTGGTCAACAAAGCCATCAGTGCTGAAACTGGTCATACTGACTATGACGCAACACGCAAGCATGGCCGTGATATGGGTTCCTCATCCGGTGCTGGTCCTCAGAAGCGCCGCGTGTGGGTACCCAACACCGCCCTGCCACCCAGGTTCACACCGAGGCCATCTCTCCAAGCGCCTCGCCCTGTTCAACAGTCTGCTCCAGCCAAGCCCTATGGGGGTCCAACTAACAATGCTCCTCCACGTACCAGTTCCGTGACTTGTTTCAAGTGTGGGGAATCTGGTCACTATATGCGTGAGTGTCCCCAGACCAACCCCAACCAGTCTGCTAAAGCTGTTGGCCGTGGCAAGCCGACAGGAAAAATATTCCACGCCAAGCCGGTCACCGCCTCACGTGGCCATGTCAACTGTATCTCTGCCGAAGAAGCTCAAGAGGATCCCAACGTCGTTCTCGGTACGCTTCTTGTCAACTGCCACCCAGCATCTGTTCTTTTCGATACAGGAGCCTCTCATTCTTTTATATCTGAAAATTATGCTCGTTTGCATAACGTCGCATTCGGTGATATGCCAACCTCTATGGTAATTCAAACTCCGGGATCCAAATGGCAAACTTCTAGAGTAAGCCATGGAAATGAAATCCAAGTCGACAGACTTGTTTTCCTCGCGTCTTTGATAGCCCTTAAATCTTCAGATATTAATATCATTTTGGGTATGGACTGGATGTCAGCTCATCAAGCCAAAATTGATTGCTTCTCTATGGAGGACGGTGTCGAACACCCCTTAACTGGTCAGAGACCGGGGAAAGACAATTCTTTGGCCCGGATATGATTCAGGAAGCAGAAGAACAAGTTCGTATCGTTCGTGAAAAGTTGAAAACAGCCCAATCTCGTCAAAAGAGTCAATATGACCGAAAACATAAGGCTATGACTTTCGAGGTTGACGAGAAGGCTTATCTTCGGGTCACCCCTCTGAAGGGAACCCATCGTTTCGGTATCAAAGGCAAATTGGCTCCTCGTTACATTGGACCTTTTCGCATTCTCGCCAAACGAGGGGAAGTTGCCTACCAATTGGAACTACCTCCGCACCTCTCCAGAGTCCACGATGTCTTCCACGTTTCTCAACTCAGGCGTTGCTTCTCGGATCCTATCCGTAGAGTGGACCACGAAACGCTTGATCTCCAGGATAATCTTACATATCGAGAGTACCCCATTCGTATCCTCGATCAGGCCGAACGTACCACTCGACGTCATAATATCAAGTTTCTCAAGGTTCAATGGTCGCACCATTCTGAGGATGAAGCAACTTGGGAAAGGGAGGATCGTCTTCGACTTGAGTATCCCGCCTTCTTCCCGGAGGAACCCAAATCTCGGGACGAGATTCTTTTGAGTGGGGGTGAGTTGTCACACCCTAGCTAGTCATGCATTAGAGTGTTGCATCATGTTTACTCTTTCATCAGAAACTTGAAATGGGGATCTGTGAAACCCTCAGAATCATTTTGAAAATGATCCAAATAAAAATTTCTCCAAAAGGGTCCAAGAAAATGCTCATGTTGCTCTCTGAAAATATTGGACAGAGATAAAAATCAAACCAATATTTTTAGTGGCTCATGGACATTTATTTTGGGCATTTGGAATTAATGCATAAATATTTGCATTGGAAATATATTTCTATATATATTAATATATGTCCAAATATTATGCCAATTATAAAGGAGCTCTGGAATAATATATCTAGCCCCTGCAAAAATTGGCATAAGCTAAATAAATGATTTAATATATTATTTAAATCAAAACAAATGTCAGAAATTAGAAAACAGAAAAAAATAAAAGGGAAAAGCTTACCTGGGCTCCTCCCTGTGCAGCCCATCCAGCTGGCCGGCCCAGCCAGCAGGCGGCCCAGCCCGCCTCCCTCCTCTGTCGTCTTCGTCCCGACAGAGGGAGGGGAGTGTGGCCGGCGCGCGCGCCCGCCACCGCGCCACGCCACCTCTCTCCCTTCCTGCCTGCCCTCCCCTCCTCGCCTCGATGCCCTGGACGACGCCACGCCTCCCCCCCTGCTCTCTCTCACTCGCCCACGGCTCTCCCCTCCTCTCCCTCGCTCTCTCTCTCACACGGCCGAACACCACCGTCGCCGCCGTTCGCCATAGCAGCCGACTCCGGCCACCCCCCGCTCCCCCGACTAGCTCAGGAGCTCCGCCTCGACCTCCTCTTCCTCCCCACCGCTCCACGGGTCTCCGGAAGCTCTGCATCGCCGCCACGTCGCCGTTCCCCTCTTCGGGCTCCGACCACCGTCACCGACGAATTCGCCGTCTCCAGCGCGTCCTCGAGCCCGCTTCGACGCCCACTGCAACCGCGGTGAGCCCCCGAGTCGTTTCCCCCTTCTTCCCGGGTCTCTTTCGACCCCTAGGCCTTAGCCCCACCTTGGCCGAGAGCTCCACGCCGCCGGCGATGTCGCCGTCGTGGCCACGGTCACCGTAGCGCCCAACCGAGCACACTATCGTGCTCCACGCCTCACTAGGAGCACGCAGCACGCACCAACGCCTCCCCAAACACCCTGCAACGCCGACTCCGACCGCACCCGAACTCCGGCCGCCGCTCACGAGCTCGCCGTCGACGATACCGGCCACCCCAGGCTCGGCCACCACCACCGTTCGACGCGCGGGTGCAAGAGCTCTCCAACGAGCCCAAGAACGGCCTCGCCCGTGCCCTGTAGCGCGATCCCGCATCGCGCCGCCGTCTCGGGCCTCGCCGGCGTCACGTCGCCGGTGGGTTTGACCCACCTTGACCACGGCAGGACCCCCTGAGTCCTTGACAGGTGGGCCCAGCCCTGTAGCTAATTAGGATTAGCGCTAACCACTGTTAGTTAACCCCCTGACACTGACCAGTGGGCCCCAGCGCCACTAATTAGTAATTAGGATTAATTTAACTCTGTTTAACTCCCCTGTCACTGACGTGTGGGCCCCACACGTCAGGTTTGACCTCAGCCAGCCGCAGTTGACCACTGACGTCATGCTGACGTCATGCTGGCGCAATATTATATTTCTGGATTTAAATTAAATCAGGAAATTCCAGAATATTATTTAAACTTCAAAAATTCATAACTTTTATTCTGTAACTCCAAATTGGACAAATTATATATGAAAAATGATCAGAAAAATCCAATCTATCCATCTGTACTATTTTCATGCATGATCAAACAAGTTAAATTGATGTTTCAAGCAGAACAAGGAAAAGCACTTTAAAAGGCCATATTTGAATTTGAAATTTGAATCCTTGATTCAAATTTTTTCAAACCCTTCTGGTTTTAGTTGCATTAGCCCAACACACTCATATTGCCATGTTTCATGCATGCATCATATTGTTGCACATTGTTTGGTGATGGTTGTGTATCGATGTCCCTTGCGACAGGTTCTGCCTCCGAGGAGTACCGTGATTACCCTAACGAAGAACCGTATCAGTGCATCGAACCATCAGGCAAGCAACCAACCATTTGATCATATCGATACAATCCCATGTTCTCGCTCTTGCTCTCTTTTACTGCATTAAGACAACGCGATTCAAACTGCTGTGTGCTACGGTAGTTGAACCCATTTCCTCTGCATGACCTGTCATTGCCACAGTAACTAGATGAAACCCACTAGCATGTGTAGGAGTTGATTGAGCCATATGTATGTGTTGTTCCTACCTTGCTATGCCTGCTATGCTTAGAGTCGTGTCAGGTCTGGTTCATCTGGGTGATGGGCTAGAGTGAAATGTTTATGTCGGTAATGAGAGTGGTGTGGTGAACATGATTTGGTAAAGGTATCGATGAGAGGCCATGTAGGAGTACATGGTGGGTTGTTTCATTGAAGCCGACCTTAAGCACTGAGATCTGTATGTGTGATTTAAGAATCAGCTACTACCATGCATTGGGCCCGAAACCAATGGACCCTCTCGGCTTCTTATTCACCCTAGTTCTCCGTCCAGGAGTTGCAAGTAGTTTCTGGTGTTTGTAGCCTACTGGAGGCCGTGGACAGCGCTGACCGTAGGGGTGGGCTGTGATGCGGTAGGTACGTGGCACGGTGTACCGAATACCCGTTAGGTATCTCGGGAACCCTGTTCACATCGTTCGGGGCCGTATGGGAAACCTCGGCCGGACTCCCTGCGGATGGAACCTGGATAGGCGATAAACCTGGACTGGAGGCTTAGGTGATTAGGTAGGTCGTGGCCGACACCCACGTTGGGCTTCCGCTTGAAGGTTGCCGAGTACATGTCGTGTAAACGACGGTAAGTGGTGAGAGCGTGTATGAAGAAGTACACCCCTGCAGGGTTAACATGATCTATTCGAATAGCCGCGTCCGCGGTAAAGGACTACTTGGTTGCCTATACAGTTCATAGACAAGTAAATGGAAACTATTAAAAGCCTCAAGATAAGTGTGAGTGTCGAGGATGGCTCTTCCGTAGGAAGACGGAGGTGGATCCTCGGTAGTGTATTGAAGTGGTGAGTAGTGGACTCGTGTGCGCAAAACCATTTCAAGTTGGAGTATCGTAGGATAGTCTAGCCAAGAGTCAAAGCTGGCTTGCTGCAATAACTCCACCAACCCTTCTTGATAATATGCATGTATGTAGGATCTGATGTAAGTCTTGCTGAGTACCTTTGTACTCATGTTGCTATAATCTACATTTTACAGAAGACGCTGCAACCCCTTCTGATGGGTTCTATGTAGACGTTGACATCAACGAGTAGGCTAAAGACCCAGGTGGTGACCCTGAGCTTGTGAAGGACCACGTAGTATAGTTAGGCTTTCCAAGCCTCTTTTATTTTACTAGTTGTCTGTACTCAGACAAGTTACTTCCGCTGCTGGTTTGTATGGCTGTATGACTTGTATGGGGTCGTGAGACCCGTACCTTTGTGTATGTTATGTATGGCTCCCTGAGCCTTAAATAAAGTACTTGTGTCATAGAGTCATGTTGTGATGCTTCGTTGTATTTGCACATATTGAGCATATTGTGTGTATGATTGAAATGCTTGGTATGTGTGGGATCTGACTATCTAGTTGTTTATCTTTAGTAGCCTCTCTTACCGGGAAATGTCTCCTAGTGTTACCGCTGAGCCATGGTAGCTTGCTACTGCTCTGGAACACTTAGGCTGGCCGGCATGTGTCCTTCTTCGTTCCTGTGTCTGTCCCTTCGGGGAAATGTCACGCTTTGAGTACCGGAGTCCTGTTAGCCCGCTACAGCCCGGTTTACCGGAGTCCTGCTAGCCCAGTGCTAAAGCCCGGACCCACTTGCTGATGACCGACACGTTCGAAGCTGGGTCATGGATGCCTGTCCCTGTAAGTCTGTGCCACTTTGGGTTTACGACTAGTCATGTCAGCCCGGGCTCCTTATCATATGGATGCTAGCGACACTATCATATACGTGAGCCAAAAGGCGCAAACGGTCCCGGGCAAAGGTAAGGCGACACCCGTGCGAATACTGTGCGTGAGGCCGCAAAGTGATATGAGGTGTTACCGGCTAGATCGATGTGACATCGAGTCGGGGTCCTGACACATACCCACCGATACTAGCCATAGATTCATCAAAATAAGCAAACAACACATAGAAAACAAAATCTATCAAAAATAGAACAGTCTGTAGTAATCTGTAACTTTCAAATACTTCTGGAACTCTAAAAATCCTACCAACATAGGAAGTCCTGGGCAATTTGTCTACTGATCTACAGCAAAAAGAATAAACGCAAAAGAACGTTTCTGTGAATTTACTAAAATTATTTTCGTGTGCGCAAAGGTTTCTGTTTTTTAGCAGAATGAAATTAACTATCACCATAGGTTATGCTATAGGTTCTACTTGGCACAAACACTAACTAAAACATGAAAACACATCTAAACAGAAGCTTGATGAAATATTTATTACTAAACAGAAGCAAAAAGTAAGGAACAAAAATAAAATTGGGTTGCCTCCCAACTAGCGCTATCGTTTAACGCCCCTAGCTAGGCATAAAAGCGAGGATAGATCTAAGTAGTGCTATAATAATAAGATAGATCACGAAAACTAATCTCATATTCTCTTCGTTCAGCAGCAAGTTTTCTTCGATGCAAGCAAAAGTAATCAAAAGGGCTAAATTTAATGGGACAAAAGTCCCCAAGATCAATCTCAGGAGGTATGGATTCCTCCTTTGGCCCTTCATATTTCACAACCAATTCATCATTATAAACATTCTTTTGACAGAACTTCTTGAGTCTACACTCCAGACAATATCCTAGATCATTATTTAGAATAGCAAAATCATTATTGAGTTCAGAAATTTTATCAACTAGAACAGTGGTAGTTACTTTTTTCTAAGGTTTTCATTAAAAGCAACATAGTCCAAAGATTGGAAACGCATTATTTCCTCTTGAGCGAAGAGGATCGCCTCTATGGGAGGACGACCAACGTCCACCCTATAGTGCGAAAAAATTTCTTTGGCTTCTTTTATTATAAATCTGGACTCATGTGCAAAAAGATATTAGCTGCGCGCTTAACAGAAGAATGCTCAATATTAGAAAATTCTAGAAAAATCCTTTGTATACAAGGATGCATGTGCATAAATTGCCTTTAAGTTCAACTATAAGCATGGCGATAGCATCCGCAAGACTACTAGTTCTATGGAGAATAGAACTACCCATAGAAGGTAAAGCACCGACACAAGTAAAGAAATCTTAAATAACCCCCTTTCCAATAATATTACCACTACCGATTCGAAAGTTTTTAGTATGTAAAATAGGGGGTTCTTCAACAGGAGCATCAAAATTTTCCATGTTATCATTATTGTCCATATCGACGATAATCTCCCCAATTTCATACATAATGACAGACAAATGCGAGGAAGAAGAGAAAGAGGAGGCAATCGGAAAAGAGAGGCGAACGGGAAAGAGAGGGCGAATAAAACGGCAAGGGTGAAGTGGGCGAAGAGGAAAACGAGAGGCAAATGGCAAATAATGTAATGTGGGGGAGATGAGTTTGTGATGGGTAATTAGTATGTCTTGACTTGAGCGAAGACCTCCCCGACAACGGCGCCAGAAATCCTTCTTGCTACATCTTGAGCTTGCATTGGTTTTCCCCTTGAAGATGAAAGGGTGATGCAGCAAAGTAGCGTAACTATTTCCCTCAGTGTTTGAGAACCAAGGTATCAATCCAGTAGGAGGATCCTCAAAAGTCCCACGCACCTACACAAACAAACAAGAACCTCGCAACCAACGCGATAAAGGGGTTGTCAATCCCTTCACAGTAACTTGCAAAAGTGAGATCTGATAGAGATAATATGATAAGATAAATATTTTTGGTATTTTTATGATATAGATTGGAAAGTAAAAGATGCAAATAAAAGTATATGGAAAACTTATATGATAAAAGGTAGACCCGGGGGCCATAGGTTTCACTAGTGTTATCTCTCAAGATAGCATATGTATTACGGTGGGTGAACAAATTACTGCCGAGCAATTGATAGAAAAGCGCATAGTTATGAGATTATCTAGGCATGATCATGTATATAGGCATCACGTCTGTGACAAGTAGACCGAAACGATTCTGCATCTACTACTATTACTCCACACATCGACCGACTCCTTCCTACATCTAGAGTATTAAGTTCATAAGAATGGAGTAACGCATTAAGAAAGATGACATGATGTAGAGGGATAAACTCATGCAATATGATATAAACCCCATCTTTTTATCCTCGATGGCAACAATAAAATACGTGCCATGCTGCCCCTGCTGTCATTGGGAAAGGACACCGCAAGATTGAACCCAAAGCTAAGCACTTCTCCCATGGCAAGAAAGATCAATCTAGTAGGTCAAACCAAACTGATACTTCGAAGAGACTTGCAAAGATAGCTTAATCACATATAGAAGAATTCAGAGGAGATTCAAATATTTCTCATAGATAAACTTGATCATAAACCCACAATTCATCGGATCTCGACAAAGACACCGCAAAAAGAGTTATATCGAATAGATCTCCAAGAATATCGAGGGGAAATTTGTATTGAGATTTCTTTTCTTGGGAACACTGAAATAGGCAAAAAACAGCAATTCGGGTTGGGCCTCTGTTTAGTAGGTTTGTCCCAAAAATGATATAAAAGTGTAAAGTAAAGCCCATAAACATCCAAAACAGGTAATATAATAGCATGGAACAATAAAAAATTATAGATACGTTGGAGACATATCAGTGAATCAAGTGTAGAGCTAGATGGTAGTTCCTTACCTTCCCTCGCACTACTAGGAAAAGGGCTATAGATATGATTGACACTAATGGCGCACCAGGGAAGTAGTGCGCCACTACAATATAATAATGGCGCACCTGTTGGTGATGCGCCATTAGTGTGGAAGACACTAATGGCGCACCACATAAAAGGTGCGCCACTAGTTATAATTTTTTTTTCATTTTTACATACATACTAATGGCGCATCAAACCGAAGTGTGCCATTACTAGTTCTAACTAGTAATGGCGCACCAGGTAGGGAGTGCGCCAGTACTGAATTTTTTTATTCTTTTTTTTGCAAAACTACTAATGGCGCACCACAGCTGGGTGCGCCATTAGTAAGCTTCCCCCTCACTCCACCTATTCCCCTCCCTACCTTCCTCCCCAACCGTACACCGCCGCCGCGCCTGCACGCCCCATCCGTCCCCTCCGTCCCCTGCCGCCACCACGCCGACCCCCGCCGCCCCCGCGCCCCCGCGCCCCCCACCACTGCAGCTCCCCCGCGCCGCCGCCCCCGCGCCCCCACGCCCCCCACCACTGCAGCTCCCCCGTGCCGCCGCCTCCACGCCCCCGCGCCCCGAGTCGGAAGAGGAGGACCAGGAGGAGGACGAGGACCAGGAGGAGACTGCTTCCAGTGCCGCCAAGCAGGACGCCGTCTCGCTGGTGCGCTGCGTCGCCCGGGCCCTCAACCGTCGGATCTCCGGCCTCGTCGCCCTCCTCTTCCGCCACAAGGTAAGCGCGCCCGCCCACCCACTGGGCTCCCATCCCCCTTCGCCCGCCCCGCCCGCCCATCCAACCCTAACCCTAGAGCGTGGGGTCCTTCGGCGCCGTCGCGGGCTTCGCCATCGCCGTCGTCTTCGCGTGGAAGTTCCTGCGCTCCTCCTCGACACCCCGACCCTCGCCCGCCGCGCCTGCCCCGTGCTGCTTATCTAGGGGTTCTGGTAGCTGCGAGTTTAGTGAGACCGTTTAGATTGCTCATCATCTCAGTTAGTAGGTAGTACAGTAATCTGAAAACATACAAGCTGCTGGGAGCACTTTCAAGTCATGGGTAGATTGATAGCTCTAGTTGCTTGTAATGGTTGGTTGCTGGCACCTATGTTTGTCGGTTCCATTCTAGTAGTTCAATATCAGAGGATTCGTCGCCAGATAGATTCGGGTCGGGATTCATCGCTAGATAGTGTGTTGATCGTGTCTTCTGTTTTTTCTTAGGTTTTACTGTACAGCCGTAGATTGGATGTGGGGATACGCAATAGTTTCCCAAGATTTTGGCTGCCCGGGGGTGTCAATTAGGTTAATCCTATGTATGTATGCGAGTTTGTGGTTTGTTATCAAGAAATCAGGATGTGCCGAGGCTTGAAAGGGCGGGGGCGTAGCGCTGAGTTGCATGGGGTTTCCCTGCGCTGGCGTGGCTGTGACTTGTGCTGGTTTATATTTGTTGTTCGGATATTGGGATGTGTTGCTCTGATCATAGTTTTGGAGTCGTGCACGTGGTTGCTTACTTTTGGTAGAAATTAGTTGCATGGGTTTTAGCACGCTGTCGTCGGAAATGGGTATGTCTTGCCCTGGTGTAGTCTTGGAACATTGGATATAGCACATTGTTTTGGTGAAAATTTGCTTGTGCATGTTTTGACATGCCAGTGTGTCGGCAAGGCTGTGTGCACCAAAATATTTTTTCTGTTATGCCATAATTAATTTTTGTGTCCACAACGTAAACATATGACATATTATAAACAATGTATTCTAGTCAATGTTACCAAAAAAGTTTGGTGCTTAAATCATTATGATAGTGTGTATGTGTCCAAATGTTATGTATAATGAAATTAATTGGAATTTACTTGTTTATAATAGGTCATCTTAGTCCTCTGATATTTTTTTAGATAATTACTTGGAAACTGGGGTGAGGGGGTGGGCATGAAAGCTGTTAGGATACATTGTCTAGAATGTGCATATGTGTTTTACTTAGAAACTGGGGTGAGGGGTGGGCATGAAAGCTGTGAAACATTTTACATGCCAAGGGTTAGTGGTAGCCAGTGTCCAAAATGAAACAAGTTGTTCAGACTTCAGACTTAGGGGGTGTGTTCTTCTGATTTGTGATGCTGATGATTTTGCTAGTTTGCTCGATTTTGTCTCCGACCATCGTGTCGTGATGATTGTGCAGGTACCCCGAGAGGCCCTTGAGTTTGCCGGAATGTCGATTAACTTCCGTTCCGGCAAATTCGGGTACTCCATATGTCCTATTTTCAGCAAAGGTCATGCTGAAATTTTCCGTGAATTTTAGCATGACTTTGCTAAAAATAGGACATATGGGGTACTTGCGACTAATGCCTGTTATCTTGCTTGTTTTA
Organism: Triticum aestivum; assembly: GCF_018294505.1. Classification (NCBI taxonomy): domain Eukaryota; kingdom Viridiplantae; phylum Streptophyta; class Magnoliopsida; order Poales; family Poaceae; genus Triticum; species Triticum aestivum. The sequence goes on from NC_057798.1 coordinate 77,442,645, forward strand.
TGATTTGTTGTAAGGGTACTAATTGGTCTCTTCTGCTACTTATCAGAGATGGCGGGAAGCAGCCACCGCCGCTCTGCGACACCGCAGTACGAGTTGGATGCTTCTGAGTTCTTCACTATCATATTTGAGACTTCAGTATCATCCATGACGCAGGTATATAAAATGAGAGATCTCCCCTTCACCCATCTCATTATGATATCTGTTGTTTGCTACATCACTCATTGTCCCAAACTGCAGAGTCTGCCTGACATTTTTATGAACATGCTGATGGGTGAAGATCCGCCAAATAATGTGAAGCTGCGACAGGTCGGCAGCGGGTTTCGTATGCAGTGGGATGTGGAGTTGGTGATCAAGGAGGGCCACATGTACTTGTCTCGTGGGTGGGAGAAGTTCTATCGTGCCTACGACCTGCGGCTGGGGTACTTCCTTCTCTTCAGGTACGACGACTACGCTACCATGCTCATCGTGAAGGTGTTCAACACGACTATGTGTCGCATGCGCTACGCTGACGATGATGATGCCGGTACGTTCTGCCTCTTCTTATTCCTCTACATTTGGCTTTGTCTCACATTGATTGTTAACGGTCATTGTTGCATTTTGGACAGGTAATGGGAGCAACAACAGCGATTCTGGCAGCAGCGATTCTGGCTGTAGCGAAAGCAGCAGCGATTCTAGCTGTAGCGAAAGCAGCAACGATTCTGGCAGCAGCATAGACAACAAGAAGGATGATCTGGACTAGAGTGCGGGAGAAGAGGAGCTGAGTGGGGATGAGGAGCTGCAGGATGACGATGGGCATCAGGCTGAGGATGACCTAGCGCTGGTGGTGGCTGACCAAGGGCAAGAGATGGTGGTGGCTGACCATGGGCAAGAGATGGTGGTGGCTGACCATGGGCAAGAGATGGAGGTGGCTGAGGATGACCTAGCGATGGTCGTGCCTGAAGGTGGCCTCGCAATGGTGGTGGTGCCTGGCAATGACCACGCACCGGTGGTGGCGCCGGCGATCCCACAGCTGGGCGACATGACCATGCCAATTGTGGTAGAAGACTACATCCCACTGCATCCACTACCTCCACCGCCTCGCCGTTCTTGGCGCATCAGGTTGAGGAAGGAGAAGGAGAAGAACAATGCATGAGAACTGAACTTTGTCAGGTATGTCAGATCTCCAAAATGATATATATATACTTAGTTACCTATGTTATCTCTAATATGCTTAGTTTCCTATAGGTTAGCTTCATTTTACCTAAGTTGCTCTAATATGCTAACTTAGAGCTTATATGCTTAGTTTCCTATAGGTTAGCTCCAAAATAACTTATGTTAGCACAAAATGATCAAGTTTACATAATAAGCTTATAGTCTTTTTCTTATTCTTCTTTTCCAAAATGACATAGGTTAGCTTCATTTTACCTAAGTTGGCTCTAATATACTAACTTAGAGCTTATATGCTTAGTTACCTATAGGTTAGCTCCAAAATAACTTATGGTAGCACAAAATGATCAAGTTTACATAATAAGCTTATAGTCTTCTTCTTATTCTTCTTCTTTTCCAAAATGACATAGGTTAGCTTCATTTTACCTAAGTTGGCTCTAATATGCTAACTTAGAGCTTATATGCTTAGTTTCCTATAGGTTAGCTCCAAAATTACTTATGTTAGCACAAAATGATCAAGTTTACATAATAAGCTTATAGTCTTCTTCTTATTCTTCTTCTTTTTGAAAATTCTTCTTATTCTTCTTCTAGTGTTCTTCTTCTTCTAGTATTCTTCTAGTCTTCTTCTTCTTCTTCTTCTAACTTCTTGTTTATCATTTTGCAGATTTGATTTAATTCACGGAAGCTTGCATGGATGGAGTGCTTCTTTTCCATTTGTGTTTTTATTTTGTATCAATGTGAAACTTTTGTGAATTGATGGATAACGGTGTTGGATGAACAATGTGAAACTTTTGTAATATGTAACGATGGAACTATGTGTTGGCTATGTATGTATATATGATGGAACTTGTGTGTTCGCTATGATTGTTATATGGATGCTTGTTGTATATATGTGTGTTGGATATCTCATATGTGAAATAGTGACCTGGGATTAAGAAAAAAAATTAAAAAAATTGTTACTAATGGCGCACTACCATGTGGTGCGCCATTAGTATAGCAGACTCTAGTGGCGCACTGTGGGCAAAACTAATGGCGCACTGCGTGGTGCGCCATTAGTAAAAAATACTAGTGGCGTGCTACTAATGGCGCACCGGTAGTGCGCCATTAGTAGGCAAAACCGGTGCGCCATTAGTAGGCCTTTTCCTAGTAGTGTCGTAGTTGAGGGATAAATCTTGGTTTTCTCGTCTTTCAAGTTCCTCATAGTGATCAGCAGATATAAATCGCAAGTGACTCAAAGAATAGTGCTATGCTCCCCGACAACGGCGCTAGAAAATAGTCTTGATAACCCACAAGTATAGGGGATCGCAACAGTTTTCGACGGTAGAGTATTCAACCAAAATTTATTGATTCGACACAAGGGGAGCCAAAGAATATTCTCAAGTATTAACAATTCAGTTGTCAATTCAACCACACCTGGATAACTTAATATCTGTAGCAAAGTATTTTGTAGCAAAGTAGTATGTAAGTAACGGTAACGGTAGCAAAAGTAACAGTAGCAGTTTTGTAGTAATCTTAACATTGGCAACGATAAAGTAACTAAGCAAAGAGCAATATGTGAAAAGCTTGTAGGCATTGGATCAGTGATGGATAATTATGTCGGATGTGATTCCTCATGCAATAGTTATAACATAGGGTGACACAAAACTAGCTCCAGTTCATCAATGTAATGTAGGCATGTATTCTGAATATAGTCATACGTGCTTATGGAAAAGAACTTCCATGACATCTTTTGTCCTACCCTCCCATGGCAGCGGGGTCCTATTGGAAACTAAGGGATATTAAGGCCCCCTTTTAATAGAGAACCGGACCAAAGAATTAACACTTAGTGAATACATGGACTCCTCAAACTACGGTCATCATCGGGAGTGGTCCCAATTATTGTCACTTCGGGGTTACCGGATCATAACACATAGTAGGTGACTATAGACTTGCAAGATAGGATCAAGAACTCACATATATTCATGAAAACATAATAGGTTCAGATCTGAAATCATGGCACTCGGGCCCTAGTGACAAGCATTAAGCATAGCAAAGGCAAATCAACATCAATCTTAGAACATAATGGTTACTAGGATCAAACCCTAACAAATCTAACTCGATTACATGGTAAATCTCATCCAACCCATCACCGTCCAGCAAGCCTACGATGGAATTACTCACGCACGACGGTGAGCATCATGAAATTGGTGATGGAGGACGGTTGATGATGATGACGGCGACGGATTCCCCTCTCCTGAGCCCTAAACGAACTCTAGATAAGCCCCCCCCGAGAGAGATTAGGGCTTGGCGGCGGCTCCGTATCGTAAAATGTGATGAATCCTTCTCTCTGATTTTTTTTCTCCCGAACGTGCATATATAGAGTTGGAGTTGAGGTCGGTGGAGCATCAGGGGGCCTACAAGGCAGGGGGCGCGCCCAGGGGCTAGGGCGCCCCCACCCTCGGGACAGGGTGTGGCCCCCCTGCCCTTGATTTTTTCGCCAGTATTTTTTATTAATTCCAAAAATATTCTCCGTGGAGTTTCAGGTCATTCCGAGAACTTTTATTTCTGTACAAAAATAACACCATGGCAATTCTGCTAAAAACAGCGTCAGTCGGGGTTAGTTCGATTCAAATCATGAAAGTTCAACAAGGGCAAAAGTGTTTGGATAAGTAGATACGATGGAGACGTATCAACTGACCGATGAAGCTCTTGCTCCCCGACCTGCTCCGGCTCGTTCTCCTTGCCAAAGATGTAACGCAGGTAGGTGTCGATGGCAAAGCTTTGGTCATTGCCTGGCATGCTTGGAATAACTAATGGCAGATGGGTGAGGACTAGATCTTCATAGAGTGTCGTGGCGGTGCGTTGCCGCCTGGGTTATTTGCAGCAAGCCGCTAGCTGGTGGCGGGAAACCGGTGAGGGAATAGGCGTGGATTTTACAATTCACCCATGTGGAGCGCGGGAAGCATTCGCTGGAGCGCGGGAATATTAAGTGGAGCACACACACAACCCGAATACCGTATCCGGTGCCACGTGTTATTTATCACAAAAGTGCTAACATAAGGAAATGCATGTGTAACTTACTAATCATCGCACATGAGTACTCGCAGACGCATCGTGTGTGATACTCCTAGCCACCGTAAGCAACTAGTTTGCATTGTTCAATGTTTTTTGTACACACAAAATCACAAACGAACTAACTGTATTAACCGTCTGTGTTGTAAATTCACATCGCAAACAGTTCATCCGAGTCGGCTGTTTGCCACGCATCACACACATCTTGTTAAGTTGAACAGTTTCTATTGCGTTCGCTAATCGAAAATAGTTCGCCCAAGTGAACCGTATGCCTGTATCACACACACCTTGATCTGGATAACCATTTATGTTGCACTCCCTAGTAGCAAAGGGTTCATCGGAGCGAACTGTATGCCGTATATCACACACACATTGATATGGCTGCCCGTTTCTATTGTTTTGCCTCATCGCAAACAGTTCGAGCGGGTTAACCGTGTGCCCTGCATCACACATGCAACTAAAATCTGAACCGTGTTTGATGCATCCTCCATCGCAAATGTTTTGCACCTTTTTGACGGGTTTTTTACACCACAGTTTGCAATTATGTCATCGCACACAGTTTCGTCGAAGGGTCTCTAATTGTAGTGTCATGTTAGCAGCATCCTACAGTAGTGATCGTTTATGTGAATTATGCAATGCCATCTTGTTTAGCCAGACATCATATATGTGAATTTTGCAATGCCATCCTGCTTAGCTAGTCATCTTATATGTGAATTATATCAGGTCATCCTTTTTTCGTTACGAATTACATTTGTCAACAATGTTAGTACATTCCACTACTCTTCGTGTGCATCAGCCATTTGACACGGTGATGGAAAATTCTGGAGTGAGAACAATGTCTTCAGAGCCGACTATGCTTTCTTACGAAGTGCATATCTCGATGGTTACGGATAGCTCCTTGGAGGAGGATTCAGAGACAGATGACCAGTCCTATCCCCCCCCCCCCGAGGTGTATGCTCTAACCTGACAGGGTTATGTTGCTCATCTCATGCATATGGTGTCTTGCATTGCTATGTTATTTGATTAGTTTAGACATGCTTTGTGTGAATGCCACCTGTTTAGTGTCTAATTACCATATATGGTGAATTATGCTTTGCCATCTTGTTGCAAGACATTATATATGTGAATTATGAAATGCTATCTTGTTGCAAAGGCATTATATATGTCAATTATGCAATGCCATGTTGTTTAGCCAATCATCATGTATGTGAATTATATCATGCTATCATTTTTTTGTATTACGTCTTCCATTTGTCGACAACGTTTGTATATTCAACTACTCTTCCTGTGCATCAGCCATTTGAAGTGGTGATGGAAGTATCTGGAGTGAAAACAAGGTATTCAGAGCAGACAATGCTACCTGCTGAAGCAGACATCTTGCTGGATACAGAGAGCTCCTCAGAGGAGGATTCAGAGACTGATGAGCAGTCCTATTTGCCCCCTAAGGTGTATGCTCAAACTTGGCAGGGTTATATTACCCATGTCATGCATGTTGTCTTGCATTGCTTAGTTTTTACATCATATATGGTTTGCCATCTTCTTACTTGCTTACTATATAAATCATATATTTGAATTATAACATGCCATCATGTTTACATACACAGCATCTATCTGAATTATGGCATGGCAACGCATTTAATAAAGACATCATATAGTTATATCATCTCATCCTGTTTAGTGTTTACAGTCATCATATTTTGAATTATGTCATTCTATCCGAGAATTTTATCATGCTATCATGTTTCCATAGGCGGCATGTATGTGAATTATGGCATGCCAACCTATTTAATAAACACATTATATAGTTATATCATGTCATCCTGTTTGCATAGTCATCATATTTTGAACTATGTATTTCCATCTTTTTTAGTTAGCCATCATAATGTGAAATTGTGTAATGCTATCCTGTTTAGTTAGCCTTCATATATGTGAAATTGTGTCATGCTATCCTGTTTGGTTAGACAGCATAAATGTGAATTATTTCATGCCCTCTTTTATTCCCCACTATCCGTTGACCTGTCTATCATACAATGTCTGTACATTCAATTACTTTTCTTTTTTATCAGCCATTTGAATTGGAGAGGGTGATGGCAGTATCTAAGGGAGTAACAACACGGTCTTCAGAAAAGACAGTGCTACCAGTTGATTGATGTCTACTACGCAACCTTCTTCTTGTAGACATTGTTGGGCCTCCTAGGGTAGAGGTTTGTAGGATACTAACAAATTTCCCTTAAGTGGATGACCTAAGGTTTATCAATCCGTGGGAGGCGTAGGATGAAGATGGTCTCTCTCAAACAACCACGTAACCAAATAACAAAGAGTCTCTTGTGTCCCCAACACACCCAATACAATGGTAAATTGTATAGGTGCACTAGTTCGGCGAAGAGATGGTGATACAAGTGCAATATGGATGGTAGATATAAGTATTTGTAATCTGAAAATATAAAAACAGCAAGGTAACTAATGATAAAAGTGAGCATAAGCGGTATTGAATGCTGGGAAACAAGGCCTAGGGTTCATACTTTCACTAGTGCAAGTTCTCTCGACAATAATAACATAACTAGATCATATAACTATCCCTCAACATGCAACAAAGAGTCACTCCAAAGTCACTAATAGCGGAGAACAAACGAAGAGATTATTGTAGGGTACCAAACCACCTCAAAGTTATCCGGTCTAATCGATCTATCCAAGAGTCCATAGTAGAATAACACGAAGCTATTTTTTTCGTTCGATCTATCATAGAGTTCGTACTAGAATAACACCTTAAGACACAAATCAACCAAAACCCTAATGTCACCTAGATACTCCAATGTCACCTCAAGTATCCGTGGGCATGATTATACGGTATGCATCACACAATGCAGATTCATCTATTCAACCAACACAAAGAACTTGAAAGAGTGCCCCAAAGTTTCTACCGGAGAGTCAAGATGAAAACGTGTGCCAACCCCTATGCATAAGTGAAGGAAATATGCCCTAGAGGCAATAATAAAGTTATTATTCATGCTAGAATTGTATTAACTGGAAACTTGATACATGTGTGAATACATAAACAAAACAATGTGTCACTAGTATGCCTCTACTTGACTAGCTCGTTGAATCAAAGAGGGTTAAGTTTCCTAGCCATAGACATGAATTGTCATTTTATTAACGGGATCACATCATTAGGAGAATGATGTGATTGACTTGACCCATTCCGTTAGCTTAGCACTTGATCGTTTAGTATGTTGCTATTGCTTTCTTCATGACATATACATGTTCCTATGACTATGAGATTATGCAACTGCCATTTACCGGAGGAACACTTTGTGTGCTACCAAACATCACAACGTAACTGGGTGATTATAAAGGTGCTCTACAGGTATTTCGAGATTAGGATTTTTCGAATGTACTTGTTGGGTTGGTGTATTTCGAGATTAGGATTTTTCACTCCGATTGTCGGAGAGGTATCTCTGGACCCTCTCCGTAATGCACATCACTATAAGCCTTGCAAGCAATGTAGCTAATGAGTTAGTTACGGGATGATGCACTACATAACGAGTAAAGAGACTTGCCGGTAACGAGATTGAACTAGGTATTGAGATACCGACGATCAAATCTCGGGCAAGTAACATACCGATGACAAAGGGAACAACGTATGTTGTTATGCAGTTTGACCGATAAAGATCTTCGTAGAATATGTGGGAGCCAATATGAGCATCCAGGTTCCTCTATTGGTTATTGACCGGAGACGTGTCTCGGTCATGTCTACATAGTTCTCGAACCCGTAGGGTCCGCACGCTTAAAGTTCAATGACGGTTATATTATGAGTTTATGTGTTTTGATGGACCGAAGGTAGTTCGGAGTCTCGGATGTGATCATGGACATGACCAGGAGTCTTGAAATGGTCGAGACATAAAGATCGATATATTGGACGACTATATTTGGACACCGGAATTGTTCCGGGTGAGATTGAGATAATACCGGAGCACCGGGAGGTTATCGAAACCCCCCGGGAGGTATGTGGGCCTTAATGGGCTCTAGTGGAAAGGAGGGGAAAGGATCAAGGGAGGGCCCCCCCGGCCAAGCCCAAACCAAATTGGGAGGGGGGCCGGCACCCCCTTTCCTTCCTCCCTCCTTCCTCTTCCTTCCCTCTCCCTCTCCAAATAGGAAAAGGTGGGGTCCTACTCCCGGTGGGAGTAGGAATCCCCCCCTTGGGCGCGCCTCCTCCTCCTGGCTGGCCCTCTCTTCCCCTCCTTTATATATGGAGGAGGGGAGCACCCCATAGACACAACAATTGATGCCTTGGATCTCTTAGCCGTGTGCGGTGCGCCCCTCCACCATAATCCACCTCGATAATATCGTAGCGGTGCTTAGGCTAAGCCCTACGTCGGTAGAACATCATCATCATCACCATGCCGTCGTGCTGACAAAACTCTCCCTCAAAGCTCGGCTGGATCAGAGTTCTTGGGACGTCATCAAGCTGAATGTGTGCTGAACTCGGAGGTGCCATATGTTCGGTACTTGATCGGTCGGATCCTGAAGACATACGACTACATCAACCGCGTTGTGCTAACGCTTCCGCTTTCGGTCTACGAGGGTACATGGACACACTCTTCCCTCTCGTTTCTATGCATCACCATGATCTTGCGTGTGCGTTGGATTTTTCTGAAATTACTATGTTCCCCAACAGTGGCATCCGAGCCATGTTTTATGCGTTGATCTTATATGCACGAGTAGAACACAAGTGAGTTGTGGGCGATACAAGTCATACTGCTTACCAGCATGTCACACTTTGGCTCAGCGGTATTGTTGGATGAAGTGGTCCGGACCGACATTACGCGTACGCTTACGCGAGACTGGTTTTACCGTCGTGCTTTGCAAACAGGTGACTAGCGGGTGTCAGTTTCTCCAACTTTAGTTGAACCAAGTGTGGCTATGCCCGGTCCTTGAGAAGGTTAAAACAACACTAACTTGACGAACTATCGTTCTGGTTTTGATGCATAGGTAAGAAAGGTTCTTGCTCAGCCTATAGCAGCCACGTAAAACTTGCAACAACAAAATAGAGGATGTCTAACTAGTTTATGCAGGGCATGTTGTGATGTGATATGGTAAAGGCATGATGCTATATTTTATTGTATGAGATGATCATGTTTTGTAACCGAGTTATCGGCAACTGGCAGGAGCCATATGGTTGTCGCTTTATTGTATGCAATGCAATTGCCCTGTAATTTCTTTACTTTATCACTAAGCGGTAGCGACAGTCGTAGAAGCAATAGTTGGCGAGACGACAACGATGCTATGATAGAGATCAAGGTATCGCTGTCGGTGTCAAAACCGGCGGATCTCGGGTAGGGGGTCCCGATCTGTGCGTCTTAGGCTGATGGTAACATGAAGCGAGGGACACAATGTTTACCCAGGTTCGGGCCCTCTCGATGGAGGTAAAACCCTACTTCCTGCTTGATTAATATTGAAGATATGTGGAATACAAGAGTAGATCTACCACGAGATCGTAGAGGCTAAATCCTTAGAGCTAGCCTATGATGGTATGATTGTAATTGTGATCGGCCTTCTAAGGACCATGCTCTCCGGTTTATATAGACACCGGAGAGCTAGGGTTTACATGGAGTCAGTTTACAAGGAAGGAAACATAATATCCGGATCGCCAAGCTTGTCTTCCATGCAAAGGAGAGTCCCATCCGGACACGAGCCGAAGTCTTGAGTGTTGTATCTTGACGCTTCTATAGTCCGGACGATGTATATAGTCCGGCTGTCCGGATACCCCCTTATCCAGGACTCCCTCAGTCGCGCCGGTGATGATGGTGATTGTAGGTGTCAAAACCGGCGGATCTCGGGTAGGGGGTCCCGAACTGTGCGTCTAGGCGGATGGTAACAGGAGACAAGGGACACGATGTTTTACCCAGGTTCGGGCCCTCTTGATGGAGGTAAAACCCTACGTCCTGCTTGATTAATATTGATGATGTGTGTTACAAGAGTAGATCTACCACGAGATCAAGGAGGCTAAACCTAGAAGCTAGCCTATGGTATGATTGTTCTTCGTCCTACGGACTAAAGCCATCCAGTTTATATAGACACCGGAGAGGGCTAGGGTTACACAGAGTCGGTTACAATGGTAGGAGATCTACATATCCGTATTGCCAAGCTTGCCTTCGACGCCAGGGAAAGTCCCATCCGGACACGGGACGAAGTCTTCAATCTTGTATCTTCATAGTCTTGGAGTCCGGCCGATGATGATAGTTCGGCTATCCGGACACCCCCTAGTCCAGGACTCCCTCAGTAGCCCCTGAAGCAGGCTTCAATGACGACGAGTCCGGCGCGCATATTGTCTTCGGAGTTGCAAGGCGGGTTCCTCCTCCGAATAATGTATAGAAGATTGTGAACACCAGGATAGAGTCCAGCTCTGCAAAATAAATTCCACATACCACCGTACAGAGAATAATATTTACACAAGTTCAATCTGCTGACGTATTTGGTGGCGTGACGTCACACCACTACCAAGTCTTTACTCGAATCATTTTCATTGTACCACCTCAGCGCGTTTAGCAAAGCGGTTTCCTTGGCACGTCTTGTCGAAGTAGAGATCGTGTTCCCCTTATTCCGGGATTCCCATCAATACGGACGTGGGTAACCCAACCACGCCTTTGATTGCGGCGCTTGGGAGATAAGCGAGGTTTATCAGGCCGGTGGGGACACATGTTCTCGTCCGCCCATATAAGGGGATAAAGATCCAACCCTTTTACCTGCGCCTTCTTCCTCCTTGGCTTATCCATCTCCGCGAACTCGAGCTCCAGCGCCCAAGTCCGCACATCTCACCTCAACCTTCTCCAACTATGTACGGAGCGGGAGGCAAGTGGATGGCCTCCTCCGTCACGAAGGGGCACATCCAGAAGCTGCGCAGCGCCGGATATCTGTCCAGCAACATCGCGCACCGGCTCCCCAACAAGGGAGAGCTCATCCCCACCCCCAGGCCCCATGAGAGGGTAGTATTTCTTCCCCATTTCCTCCGCGGACTGGGCTTCCCACTCCATCCCTTTGCCCGGGGGCTCATGTTCTACTACGGCCGGGATTTGCATGATCTGGCCCCGAATTTCATCCTCAACATCTCGGTGTTTATCGTCATGTGTGAGGCCTTCCTCTGCATCCAGTCCCACTTCGGCTTGTGGCTCAAGACCTTCAATATCAAGCCGAAGGTTGTGAAGGGCAGCCAAGCGGAGTGCGGAGGCGCCATGGTGGGCAGGATGTCCAATGTTACTTGGCTTGAGGGCACTTTCGTGGAAACCATTAAGGGGTGACAATCGGGGTGGTTCTACATCACCGAGCCGCGTGACCCTGAATGGGCAGCGGCCCCCGAATTCAGATCTGGCATCCCCACACGGCTCACCTCCTGGAAAGAGGGCGGCCGGACATGGGGTGATTCGGAGGAGCTGACCGGACTCCAGGCCTATATCCAAAAGCTAGTGGACAAGAAGCTCAAGCTTGTCAACGTAGTCCAGGTCATGCTCATCTGCCGGATTCTCCCGTGCCAACGACGGGGCTTCAATATGTGGGAGTTCGATCCGGCACAGCACCAGACTTTGAGCGGGCTCTTCGACACTACGTACGAAGATGCCTGGAGGGTGCTGTTTAAGGGCGCCGAGGCCCCCACATCCGCTACCGAAGATCGCGGATTCAGCTCGCAGCGTCCAGCTGACGAGGTAAGCGATTTTTCCCTTTACGTGACACTTGTTTTCCATAGTTTGACTCTATGCGGGATCTAAACTCCCTCTCCTTTGACAGGACTGGCTGGAGAAGGCTGAACAGACTATCTGTCCGACCCCATTACCAGAGGACCCAGCGGACGCCCGCTTAACGGGGCTGCTGGCTCCGGCACCCCACGTGGTGCCGTGGAAGAAGGCCAAGAAGAAGGCCATGGGCACTCGGAAGAGTTCCCGTTTTCAGGTGTTATCGGATGATGACTCCGAGGCAGAGTCCTCCCACAAAGGAGAGGAGGAGAAGAAGAAACACTCTCCCCCAGCGGGGGGAGGGAAGAAAATGAAGGCTTCCCCAACAAGGGAGGCCGAAGGGTCCAAGAAGGGAAGGACTCCTCCCCCGGACTGCTCTGCCAACGCCGGCGACGATGACGAGGATTGGCCTCCAAGGGCCAAGCCCCTGGCGAGATCGTAAGTATCCAGACTCCCGAATAACTTCATGGTTTTTTTTCTTTTCACCACACAGTGTCTTTCTAATGCCGCATACAACCCTGAAGTCCGCCCAAGGATGATCTTCCCGCTTCTTCTAGCGGGTCCTTAGGTGCGTCGGATATGGATTCTCTTCCGACCGCCTCCACCCCCCGTGATGCGGACGAAGCCGAGGTGGGATCCCAGGAAGGGACCCACCAGGAGGAGGAGGACCTAGAGGTGTCATAGGACAACCTCCCGGACTTTGCACCGGACTCGGCCCCGGAACCCATAGTGACTCCAGAGTCCGGCGGGCGGCCCCTTCGTAAGAAGGGCAAGACCGTAACGCCGGCAGCCTCCGTCCAACCGGAGGCGCCGGATAGCTTGCTGGAGGCGCTCAATGGCGCCTCCATCAAAGAGGAACACCGCACTGTTATGAGTGCGGTGATTCAGAAGGTTCAGCTCGCCAAGAGCGGGCTAACCGAAGCCTGTAGCAGCCTTCTAACAGGCTTTGAGGTAAGAATTTTGATATATGTAAAATAGTACCGCATAGATAGTAGCCCCTAATGCTCGGTTCGGTGTTCGGAAAGAAAAGCCAGACTGAGGATCTAAAAAGATATACGCAGGAGTCATAAAAAATATGTCAATATGGGATTGCAGGCTGTGCTGCTGACCTCTGCCGCACTGACTGCAGAGGTCAATACTTTGAAGCAAAGCCTCGAGCGGTCCGAGAACGAGATCGGCCGAGCCAAGAAGCAGCACGAGGACAAGGAAGGTGAGTAACACCTTATTAGAATTGTACCTTACAGAAAAGGATTTGGTTGCAAGAAAAATGACAAGGATAACGTGGATATAGCAGGGGCCACAAACGAGGTGGTGGCCCTGAAGGAGGCGGTGTCCGTGGCCGAACGTAATGAGGCCGCGGAATGCACCGAGCAAGAGAGGCAGGAGGCGCGGGTGGCGGAGGTATGGCAAGAGCTCCAAGCTCTCGTGGAAAAACACGAGAGTTTGGAGCGTGACTCGAAGACTCGGGAGTCCGAGCTTGCAACGACTCTTGAGAGTGCTAAAGCCGCTAAGGCAGAAGCCTATAAGGCCCTCCAGGAAGTTGAGGCATTGAAGAAAATAGCAGCGGGTAAGGCATTTTTCATGCAAAGTAAGCATCTGAGTGTGAATTACCTATCACTTACCCGAATTCGGAGCTCTCCAGGAGCGTTCGCAGATCTGCCCCGCAGCGTGTCCGATGCTGCCGCTTTCTACAGGGCCGAGGAGGGGAGCTCGATGGACAAGGTCTTCTGGTCTCAGTATGCTGAGGCCGGACATCCGGTGCCCCTTAGCGACCAGCTGAAGCAGCTGGTCGAGCTCCACAAGGCGGCCAAACAAGCCATGAAGGGCCTCATAGTTCGGCTGTGGCCTAAGGAGGCCATGCCTGGGAGCTACTTCGGCCTGGTGCGGGGGCTAGTGGATGCGTGTCCATGGGTTGAAGTCATCAAGCACTCCACCTGTATTGAAGGTGCCCGTCGGGCCCTTGCCCGCGCAAAGGTGCACTGGGGCAAGATGGATGCTCAGAAGCTTGTGACGGACGCGCCACCGCAGGGCAAGGAGCATCGCACGCCAGAGATGTATTATAAGAGTGTCCTGAAGGGTGCCCGCATTATTGCGGGTGAGTGCTCCAAAGATGTAATATTTGAGTAGACTCGCATTTTGTTATCCTATGCGCTGAAAACTTTGTTCATATGCGCTAAGCAATGCTTGTTAATTTAAAATATTACCTTCTGTGCGGCTGTTTATCAAATCTGAGAGATGGCAAGTCATCGGCTTCAACCCCCATGCCACGAGTGCTGGGGTGTTCGGGATAAATTCGAGCACTCTTGTTCCCATTTTTGGGTCCATCTAGGGAGGCACTCAACACAACGAACAAGGCAACCGGACTTATAATGCTTGAACACTCTCACTTAGCCATAGAATTCTATAATTTTAAATTTCCGCGAAGCCCCTAGTATTCGGAAGGCCGAATTTGGGGCGCTATCCACGCCTGGGCCGGACAAAGCCGGCTCCTCGCTCTAAGCGGCATAAGTCTTTAGGGACTCACAAAAAACCTCTCGAACAGCGACCGGCTCTCGCCTCATCATGATAGTCAGTTTTAGCTTTCTCCACTGAGGCGCTTGCCCAGCTCAACTGGGGCGCAATCACAGTTGTTCTCCTAGTGCTACCTTAGCCGATACAACGGAACATAAGGTACCAAAACATGGGAGCCGGGCAAACCCAACTATCGACCCAAGACATGATTCGGAGACGATGCATATAATGCTATAAGTTCGGGGTGCCGCACTTGTGAAAGTGTTCGGACTTATCACACCATGATGCGGGAAACATAAGCCCCTAGTGTATTTAGCCGTACCATAGTGTACGAATGCAACATGTCATAAATGAACATATGTATAAGAAAGAAATGCAATTGGAAGCAAAAAGGTGCTGCATTGCTTTATTCAAGAAAAACTGTTGTGAATGCAGAACAATACAAATGGTGCGATAAGCAAGGGATGGGACTATTAAACATGTCCCCCTCCAGGGGTAGGCTGCGGAATGGTGTATAAAACAGATTTAATGCTCGTAATGGAGACCACCTGGATATTCGTTGTAGCCTTTCTCCTTCCCTGGCTGTTGCATCGTGAGTTCGGCAGGTCTGCTGCCGGACAAGGCCTCTGACGAACGGAGTCCTGTGGGTAAAAAAAGGAAAAAGAAAAAAAGAACGACACACTTGAGAGTCCCTGGTGTGGTTGAGCCGCATTCTGGGCCTATCGTGGTCGTGCCCCTCTCCCCATGCCCATGGTATCTCCAAAGCGCAATGGTGTACGCGAAGGACCTGTCTTGATGTTTTGCAGGGGCTGGGGTTGGGGCCGCACTGCTACGCGTGCTCGGAACGTGCCAGGTGGTCTTGTTGGAGGTTACTCCGGGCGCGTTTAGCCGTGTCCGGTTGCTTAACGGCCGGACTCGAGAATTGCCTTAAGAGGCTGCACTGTACTTCTGCCGCGAGAGCCGCTGTATGTTCCTCCGTTCGGAGAGAGTGTTCAGTGTTTCCGTTGACCGTGATTACTCCTTGAGGGCCTGGCATCTTGAGCTTGAGGTATGCGTAGTGCGGCACCGCGTTGAACTTTGCAAACGCGGTACGTCCGAGCAGAGCATGATAGCCGCTGCGGAACGGAACTATGTCCAAGATTAACTCCTCGCTTCAGAAGTTATCCGGGGATCCGAAGACCACTTCTAGTGTAACTTAGCCTGTACAATTGGCTTCTACACCTGGTATGACGCCTTTAAAGGTCGTCTTGGTAGGTTTAATCCTTGAGGGGTCTATGCCCATTTTGCGCACTGTATCCTGATAAAGCAGGTTCAGGCTGCTGCCGCCGTCCATCAGGACCCTGGTGAGGTGAAATCCATCGACGATTGGGTCTAAAACCAATGCGGCGAATCCACCGTGGCGGATCTTGGTGGGGTGGTCCCTTCGGTCAAAAGTGATCGGGCAGGAGGACCATGGATTGAACTTCGGGGCAACTGGCTCCATCGCGTATACATCCCTGATTGCATGCTTCCGCTCCCTTTTGGGTATGTGGGTTGCGTATATCATGTTCACCGTCCGCACTTGTGGGGGGAAACCCTTCTGTCCTCTATTGTTCGGCGGTCGGGTCTCTTCCTCGTCGTCGCTATGCAGCCCCTTGTCGTTGTTTTCGGCAATTAACTTGCCTGCCTTTCGGTGAACATGATAAAGATTTTCATAGAATACGTGGGAGCCAATATGATCATCCAGGTTCTGCTATTGGTTATTGACCGGAGACGTGTCTCGGTCATGTCTACATAGTTCTCGAACCCGTTGGGTCCGCACGCTTAAATTTCGATGATGCTTATATTATGAGTTTATGTGTTTTAATGTACAGAAGGTAGTTCGGAGTCCCGGATGTGATCACGGACATGACGAGGAGTCTCGAAATGGTTGAGACATAAAGATCGATATATTGGACAACTATATTTGGACACATAATGGTTTCGGGTGAGATTGGGATAATACCGGAGCACCGAGAGGTTATCAAAACCCCCCGGGAGGTATATGGGCCTTGATGGGCTTTAGTAGAAAGGAGGGGAAAGGAGCAAGGGAGGGGGCGCCCCCCAAGCCCAATCTGAATTGGGAGGGGGGCCGGCCCCCCCTTTCCTTCCGCCCTCCTTCCTCTTCCTTCCCTCTCCCTCTACAAATAGGAAAAGGAGGAGTCCTACTCCCGGTGGGAGTAGGACTCCCCCCCTTGGGCGCGCTTCCTCCTTTATATACGGAGGAGGGGGGCACCCCATAGACACAACAATTGATCCCTTGGATCTCTTAGCCGTGTGCGGTGCCCCTCCACCATAATCCACCTCGATAATATCGTAGCAATGCTTAGGCGAAGCCCTGCGTCGGTAGAACATCATCATTGTCCCCACGCCGTTGTGCTGACGAAACTCTCCCTCAAAGCTCGGCTGGATCGGAGTTCGAGGGACGTCATTGAGATGAGCGTGCGCTGAACTCGGAGGTGCCGTACGTTCGGTACTTGATCGGTCGGATCGTGAAGACGTACGACTACATCAACCGCGTTCTGCTAATGCTTCCGCTTTCGGTCTACAAGGGTACGTGGACACACTCTCCCCGTCTCGTTGCTATGCATCACCATGATCTTGCGTGTGCGTAGGATTTTTTTGAAATTACTACGTTCCCCAACAATAAGTTCATTGAACCCGCAAGTTGATCACCAAAACATACATCAAGTAGATCACGTGAACATCCCATTGTCACCATAGATAATCACGACAATACATACATCAAGTGTTCTCAAAGCCTTAAAGACTCAATCCGATAAGATAACTTCAAAGGGAAAACTCAATCCATTACAAGAGAGTAGAGGGGGAGAAATATCATAAGATCCAACTATAATAGCAAAGCTCGCGATATATCAAGATCGTATCAACTCAAGAACACGAGAGAGAGAGAAGGATCAAACACATAGCTACTGGTACATACCCTCAGCCCCGAGGGTGAACTACTCCCTCCTCGTCATGAAGAGCGCTGGAATGATGAAGATGGCCACCGGTGATGGATTCCCCCTCCGGCAGGGTGCCGGAACGGGCTCTCGAGAGGTTTTTGGTGGCTACAGAGGCTTGCGGCGGCGGAACTCCCAATCTATTGTGCTCCTCGATGTTTTTAGGGTATATGGACATATATAGGTGAAACAAGTCGGTCAGGGGAGCCATGAGGGGCCCACGAGGGTGGGGGCGCACCCAGGGGGTAGGGCGCGCCTCCCTGCCTCGTGGTTTCCTTGTTGCTTCCCTTACGTGCACTCCAAGTCCCCTGGATTGCTTCCTTTCCAAAAATAACTCTCCCGAAGGTTTCATTCCATTTGGACTCCATTTGATATTAATTTTCTTTGAAACACTGAAATAGGCTATGGGTTGGGCCTCCGGTTAGTAGGTTAGTCCCCAAAAATAATATAAAAGTGTATAGTAAAGCCCATAAACATCCAAAATAGGTAATATAATAGCATGGAACAATCAAAAAATATAGATACGTTGGAGACGTATCAAGCATCCCCAAGCTTAATTCCTGCTCGTCCTCGAGTAGGTAAATGATAAAAACAGAATTTTTGATGTGGAATGCTACCTAGCATATTTTTCAATGTAATTTTCTTTATTGTGGTATGAATGTTTAGATCCAAATGATTCAGGATAAAAGTTCATATTGCCATGAAAACAATAGTACTTCAAGCATACTAACAAAGCAATCATGTCATCTCAAAATAACATGGCTAAAGAAAGCTATCCCTACAAAATCATATAGTATGGCTATGCTCTATCTTCATCACACAAAGTATTTAATCATGCACAACCCCGATGACAAGCCAAGCAATTGTTTCATACTTTAGTATTCTCAAACATTTTCAACTTTTACACAATACATGAGCGTGAGCCAAGGACATAGCACTATATGTGGAATAGAATGGTGGTTGTGGAGAAGACAAAAAGGGAGAAGATAGTCTCACATCAACTAGGCACATCAACGGGCTATGGAGATGCCCATTAATCGATATCAATGTTGGTGAGTAGGGATTGCCATGCAACAGATGCACTAGAGCTATAAGTGTATGAAAGCTCAACAAAAGAAACTAAGTGGGTGTGTATCCAACTTGCTTGCTCATGAAGACCTAGAGCATTTTGAGGAAGCCCATCATTGGAATATACAAGCCAAGTTGTATAATGTCAAATTCCCACTAGTATATGAAAGTGACAACATAGGAGACTCTCTATCATGAAGATCATGGTGCTACTTTGAACCACGAGTGTGGTAAAAGGATAGTAACATTGTCCCTTCTCTCATTTTCTCTCTCTTTTTTTGGGCCTTCCTTTTTTATGGCCTTTCTCTTTCTTTGATGGCCTTTCTTTTTTTTATGGCCTTTTTATTTTTTATGGCCTTTCTCTTTTTTTTTCATAAAGTCCGAAGTCTCATCCCGACTTGTGGGGGAATCATAGTCTCCATCATCCCTTGCTCACTTGGGACAATGCTCTAATAATGAAGATCATCACAATTATATTTACTTACAACTCAAGAATTACAACTCAATACTTAGAACAAAATATGACTCTACGTGGATGCCTCCGGGGGTGTACCGGGATATGCAATGAATCAAGAGTGACATGTATGAAAGAATCATCATGGTGGCTTTGCCACAAATATGATGTCAACTACACGATCATGCGAAAGCAATATGACAATGATCGATGGAGCGTGTCATAATAAACGGAACAGCGGAAAGTTGCATGGCAATATGTCTCGGAATGGCTATGGAAATGCCATAATAGGTAGGTGTGGTGGCTGTTTTGAGGAAGGTATCTGGTGGGTGTATGGTACCGGTGGAAGTTGCACGGCACAAGAGAGGCTAAGCAATGGTGGAAGGGTGAGAGTGCGTATAATCCATGGACTCAACATTAGTCATAAAGAACTCGTATACTTATTGCAAAAATCTATTAGTCACCGAAACGAAGTACTACGCAAATGCTCCTAGGGGCATAGATTGGTAGGAAAAGACCATCGCTCGTCCCCGACCGCCACTCATAAGTAAGACAATCAATAAATAAATCATGCTCCAACTTCATCACATAACGGTTCACCATACGTGCATGCTACGGGAATCACAAACTTCAACACAAGTATTCCTCAGATTCACAATTACTCTACTAGCATGACTCTAATATTACCACCTTTATATCTCAAAATAATTATCAAGTATCAAATTTATCATAGTATTCAATGCACTTTCTATGATAGTTTTTATTATACCCAACTTGGATGCCCATCATATTAGGACCAATTTTTATAACCATAACAAATACCATGCTGTTCTAAAAGACTTTCAAAATAATATAAGTGAAGCATGAGAGATCTATAATTTCTACAAAATTAAACCACCACCATGCTCTAAAAAGATATAAGTGAAGCACTAGAGCAAATGGCAAACTACTCCGAAAGATATAACTGAAGATCAATGAGTTGTCGAATAATTATGCAACTATCTGAAGATTCTCTAACATATAAGAATTTGAGATCTTGGGATATTATTCAAACATCAAGCAAAACAAAACAAAACAAAATGATGCTCCATGCAAAACACATATCATGTAGTGAGTAAAAATATAGCTCCAAGTAAAGTTACCGATGAACGAAGACGAAAGAGGGGATGCCTTCCAGGGCATCCCAAAGCTTAGGCTTTTGGTTGTCCTTGAATTTACCTTTGGGAACCTTGGGAATCCATAAGATTAGGCTCTTGCCACTCCTTATTCCGTAGTCCATCAAATCTTCACCCAAAACTTGAAAACTTCACAACACAAAACTCGACAGAAAACTTGTAAGCTCCGTTAGTATAAAAAAATAAAACCACCACTTATGTACTGTTGTGAACTCATTATAAATTCATATTGGTGTAATATCTACTGTGTTCCAACTTCTCTATGGTTCATACCCTCCGATACTACTCATAGGTTCATCAAAATAAGCAAACAACACATAGAAAACAGGATCTGTCAAAAACATAACAGTCTGTAGTAATCTGTATCATTCGAATACTTCTGTAACTCAAACAATTCTACCAAATTAGGAAAACCTGAGACATTTGTGTACCAATCCAAAGCAAAACTAATCAGATCAAAATCACATTTCTATATATTATCAAAACTAACTTACTGGGTGCAAAAGTTTCTGATTTTCAGCAGGATCAACAAAACTATCACCGTAAGCTATCCTAAAGGTCTTACTTGGCACTTTATTGAAACAAAACCTATAAAACATGATCACTACAGTATAATAATAATGTGAACACACAAAAACAGTAAGGGTAAATATTGGGTTGTCTCCCAACAAGCGCTTTTCTTTAATGCCTTTTTAGCTGGGCATGATGATGACAACGATGCTCACATAAAAGATAAGAATTGAAACATAACGGGAGCATCATGAAGCATATTACTAGCAATTTAAGCCTAACCCACTTCCTATGCATAGGGATTTTGTGAGCAAACAACTTATGGGAACAATAATCGACTAGCATAGGAAAGCAAAACAAGCATGACTTTAAAACTTTAAGCACATAGAGAGGAAACTTGATATTATTGCAATTCCTACAAGCATATATTCCTCCCTCATAATAATTTTCAGTAGCATCATGAATAAATTCAACAATATAACCAGCACCTAAAGCATTCTTTTCATGATCTACAAGCATATAGTTTTTATTACTCTCCACATAAGCAAAATTCTTCTCATTCAGAATAGTGGAAGTATCATAAGAGACTTAAATACTATAAATTGTTTCCACATTAAAAGAGTAATGTATAGAAAAAGGGTAATCATAATCCTGACAAGTTTTATAAATATAATCATCACTACTTTTTAGAGCATAAGTTTCATCACAATAATCATCATAAGTAGCAACTTTGTTCTCATCAAAATCAATTGAAACCTCTTCCAAGATAGTGGAATCATTACTAAATAAAGTCATGACCTCTCCAAATCCACTTCCATTATCACAATAAGATTCCACATCCTCCAAAATACTGGGATCATTACTTCCTAAAGTTGACACTCTTCCAAATCCACTTTCATCAATATAATCATCATAGGTAGGAGGCATGCTATCATCATAACAACTTTGCATATCAAAACTTGGGCGGCTAAAAATATCATATTCATTAAACATAGCATCCCCAAGCTTGGGACAAACATTAATTGCAGCAAATATATTCTCAAACATCTCATTCTCATCAAACATAGCATCCCCAAGCTTGGGCCTTTTTGTATCATAAGCATAATCACTCTCATCATTAATAGTATGGATAGCACCAATAGTACAGCAATTATCATCATCACAATGAGTAATATGAGCAACATCATTTGGGAGGGATACCTTTCTACCTTTGCTTCTCCGTCTTTTCTTTTTCTTCATCACATCTTGTGTGGGTTGAACCCTCCTTTTTGAGCTCCTTATTAATGAGATTGGTTGAATAGAAGGCTCCTCCTCGTTACCTGATTCATCAGAAGAAATAATAGGAGTATATTGGGAAGTCTCTTCCCTTTCATTAGTATTCTCTTCATCTTCTATTTGATTTCTTTTCTTTATGTAATTGGCAATATAAGGATTTTCAACGCAATTCACCGTACAATACATATAAACTTCTTCTAGATCAAAATCAATAAATCTATCAAGATTAAATTTTGGAATACCCTCAGTTATACGTTTCATTTCTTCATACCCCAAAAGAAGACTAAGCTCTTTATGATGCTCAAGGGTAAACAAGTTATCACAATTTTTTGGACATGATTTGATCATGAAACAATTTGCATTGTAGATTTAAATGACCATGTTCTTTGCAAAGTTCACAAGGATGGCGATAAATATTGAATCTTTGAGCACAATCATATAGCCTTTCTTGCAACCATTTAGTTTCCAAATACTTATGCCTCTTGCAAAATCTATCTTCCCTATTTGGTGTGTACTTGCAAACCCAATGCACTCCACAAAAATTGACATGCTTATAGGAGACATTTTCATCATAACTAGTGCAATCATCATTAGTACTATGGATATTCAAAGAGTTCAAACTAACAACATTGCAATCATGCTCATCATTCAAAGATTTGGTACCAAACATTTTATAGACTTCTTCTTCTAGACAATTTTCCTTTTCATCATAATTACAAAAGATATTAAAAAGATGAAGCATATTAGACAAGCTCAATTCCATTTTTTTGTAGTTTTCTTTTATAAGCTAAACTAGTGATAAAACAAGAAACAAAAAGATCCGATTGCAAGATCTAAAGATATACCTTCAAGCACTCACCTCCCCGGCAACAGTGCCAGAAAAGAGCTTGATGTCTACTACGCAACCTTCTTCCTGTAGACGTTGTTGGCCCTCCAAGTGTAGAGGTTTGTAGGACAGTAGCAGATGAACCTTTAGTGGATGACCTAAGGTTTATCAATCCGTGGGAGGCGTAGGATGAAGATGGTCTCTCTCAAATAACCCTGCAACCAAATAACAAAGAGTCTCTTGGTCCCCGACACACCCAATACAATGGTAAATTGTATAGGTGCACTAGTTCAGCGAAGAGATGGTGATACAAGTGCAATATGGATGGTAGATATAAGTATTTGTAATCTGAAAATATAAAAACAGCAAGGTAACTAATGATAAAAGTGAGCGTAAACGGTATTGCTTTGCTAAGAAACAAGGCTTAGGGTTCATACATTCACTAGTGCAAGTTCTCTCAACAAGAATAACATAACTGGATCATATAACTATCCCTCAACATGCAACAAAGAGTCACTCCAAAGTCACTAATAGAGGAGAACAAACGAATAGATTATTGTAGGGTACGATACCTTAGTAAAATAACACGAAGCTATTCTTTCCGTTCGATCTATCATAGAGTTCGTACTAGAATAACACCTTAAGACACAAATCAACCAAAACTCTAATGTCACCTAGATACTCCAATGTCACCTCAAGTATCCGTGGGCATGATTATACGATATACATCACACAATCTCAGATTTATCTATTCAACCAATACAAAGAACTTCAAAGAGTGCCCCAAAGTTTTTACCGGAGAGTCAAGATGAAAACGTGTGCCAACCCCTATGCATAAGTTCATTGAACCCGCAAGTTGATCACCAAAATATACATCAAGTAGATCATGTGAATATCCCATTGTCACCACAGATAAGCACGTCAAGACATACATCAAGTGTTCTCAAATCCTTAAAGACTCAATTCGATAAGATAACTTCAAAGGGAAAACTCAATCCATTACAAGAGAGTAGTGGGGGAGAAACATTATAAGATCCAACTATAATAGCAAAGGTCGCAATACAACAAGATCGTATCACCTCAAGAACATGAGAGAGAGAGAGAGATCAAACACATAGCTACTGGTACATACCCTCAGTCCCGAGGGTGAACTACTCCCTCCTCATCACGGAGAGCTCCGAGATGATGAAGATGACCACCGGTGATGGATTCCCCCTCTGGCAGGGTGCCGGAATGGGCTCCCGAGAGGTTTTTGGTGGCTACAGGTGCTTCCGGCGGCGAAACTCCCGATCAATTGTGCTCGTCGATGTTTTTAGGGTATATGGACATATATAGATGAAAGAAGTCGGTCAGGGGAGCCACGAGGTGCCCACGAGGGTGGGGACGCACCCAAGGCGGTAGGGCGCGCCTCTCTGCCTCGTGGCTTCCTCCTTGCTTCCCTTATGTGCACTCCAAGTCCCCTGGATTGCTTCCGTTCCAAAAGTAACTCTCCCAAAGGTTTCATTCCGTTTGGACTCCATTTGATATTCCTTTTCTTCGAAACACTGAAATAGGGAAGAAAACAACAATATGGGTTGGGCCTCCCGTTAGTAGGTTAGTCCCAAAAATGATATAAAAGTGTATAGTAAAGCCCATAAACATCCAAAACAGGTAATATAATAGCATGGAACAATCAAAAATTATAGGTACGTTGGAGACGTATCATTGATGCAGATAGAACCACGATTGTACTTGCCCAAGAACCAGCCCCACCACACATAACCCAGACTCTCGCAGATTGTACCCCTACCCACACTACTAGAAAAAGGGCTGCTAGTGGCGCACCTGTTTTCACTACTAATGGTGCACTACAGGTGCGCCACTAGCACCATGCCATTAGATTTTTTTTCTAGTGGCGCACCTGTGGTGCGCCATTAGTATCTAGTATACTAATGGCGCACCGCTGGTGCGCCATTAGAATAGCCCACGGTGCGCCATTAGTATCTGGTATACTAATGGCGCACCGCATAGAAGTGCGCCATTAGTAACAATATATTTTCAAAAAAAAATCAGAATTTTTTTTAAATTTTTTTTTTCGTTTTTTTCTTCATCTCAGTTCACTATGGCTTAATCTCGGGTCAATATGCTTAATCTCAAGTCAAATCGCACTCCGTGGTCAAACTTCCTGAAAGGTCACCCATCCTCACACTAGTCCAGCCCAAGCACGCTTAACTTCAGAGTTCTATCCAACCACAGCAATAGCTCACTTCACAGGCACTTATTGATATATCTAGCATATCAATCCTATTATACCTTGTTGACGTCTAGGACTTTGTTCATGTTCATGACTATGATGAAATTTTGAAAAATATTTCAAACTTCCCAGTCATATTATGTATCATTTTTTGAAAAAAAATCAAAAAAAAATTCAAAACCATTTTTTTTCTGTTACTAGTGGCGCACCACATCCACGGTGCGCCACTAGTAAGTTTGAATTTTTTTGAATTTTTTGCCTCTAGATCTTGAAAGCCCTGTAACTTTTTTCTGTGAGGTTTTTGGGGATTTTGAAAATGTTTAACGGGGTTCCCCTAGTTAAATTTGGATGTAACTTTTCGAGTAGATGATTTTTCATATAAAAAACTTTTTCATCCAAGTTCGTATGCAAAAGTTATGCCCATTTTACAAATTTTCAGAGAGATTTTGCAAATAAAGTCGAAATTCATATTTGTAAATTTTCCCAACAACTAGACCACATATCACATGGGAAACTTATTTTATTTTATTTTTTTGACATTTCCATCATTTTCTTTTTTTTTAAACTGAAAAGGCGATCCAGGGGGGTGCATTCGGTGTTGGGGCAAGTTAGTAATGGCGCACCGTGGGGTGGTGTGCCATTACTAGTTAAACTAGTAATGGCGCACCTGGCGCACCGTGGGGTGGTGCGTCATTACTAGTTAAACTAGTAATGGCGCACCACATCCACGGTGCACCATTACTAGTTTTGAAAAAAAAATAAAAATAAAAATTGATATTTTTTTGAATTTTTTTTGAAAAAAACTTAGTACTGGCGCACCAGTGGACAGTGCGCCATTACTACTTAAAACTAGTAATGGCGCACCGAGACATGGTGCGCCATTAGTAACAAATTTTTTTTTTTATTTTTTTACTTTCTTTTCAAAACTACTAATGGCGCATGGTGGATGTGGTGCGCCATTACTATGTCAACTAGTAATGGCGCACTATACAACGGTGCGCCATTAGTAACAATTTTTTTAATGTTTTTTTTTCAAAACTACTAATGGCGCACCAGGCACCAGGTGCGCCATTAGTAATATATTACTAATGGCGCACCGAGACATGGTGCGCCATTAGAATATAGTAATGGCGCACCACGTGACAAGTGCGCCATTAGTGGCCATTCCATCTATAGCACTTTTGGAAGTAGTGCCAGTTGGACAGAGAACCAGCTACACCCCTTCTAACCCCAACCCCAGCAGGTAGTAATCCAGTTCCAATTGACACAACACCGTCTCTACCACAGAGCACCCAAACACGAGCAGTTAGTAAGGGAACTACAGTTGCCAAAGCATGAGGACCACCACTCCAATTCCCAACTCAACGCTTAAAGGAGAAGAAGAATTGTTATTAGGTCAGGTTCTGTAGCTATGGTTCATACTCCTTTGCTCTTGCATCACTACATTTACTCATACCAACTATTTTCAAATTTGAAGGATGGACATTAAACTCCAATGGTGCAACAGGTATGTTTTAAACATGTTTCTTTAACTGGTTTGCTGTTGTAACTTGCTCTATGTTGATTTCAGTTTCAATTGAATAAACAGTTATGTTCTCATCTCATGCACATTACAAGTGTTCTTATTGCTCTATAATTTCCCACACTTATATTCTGTCTATTCTCCTTTGTCTTGAACAAATATTATTTGAACTGTGTCTCTATCTCGATTTGGCAACAAAAACTAGAATGATATAGACCATAAAGTGACCATGGTACATAGATATATGTTTGTTTCATGCTGTTATTCTGTCAACTTTAGTACTCAACTAATTTACTAAAATGAGTTTCATATACAACATGGTAAACATGTGATGTGTCTGCTTGTTTCTCTTTTAGAATGCAGACAAAATATTGGAGAAGAGTACCCCATTATGCAATGGTAAAGGAAGTAATACAAATAAGGTTCAAGATAGTGAGACATCCCTGTTGGTCTCCAAGAAAGCTGATAAAAACTATCTTGACGATAGTGAGAGAACCGAAAGGCCTATCTTGATGTAGTGTTCGAGTTACTAGCCACTACAACTGGCAGAAGCTGTTCGAACTCGCTACCTGAATCAGTTCGTCTTCTTGAGTCCCAACTTCAAGTTGAAAGACATCAATCAGATGTGCTACCACAGGAAGCTGAAGGACTGAGGAAGTCCCTGCAGAATTCATATGCATACTTTCTGGTGCAACAGCAAGCGCTGGAGGATTTAAGCGCCAAACAAGAGAAAGTTAATAAGCTTGCTAAGCATCTTGCCATCATTATGGGTACCCAGGATATTGTATCTTGAGATCTTCTGAAGTAGTTTCAGTTTTGGACTTGTTTTGCTGCGGCGTTTATTTGCACTGGTCGCCAACTTTGACAACCAGTGTATATGATATGCTGCTTTGTTCCCTATATTTGCACTGTTGGCGAACTTTGATGTCTAGTGTATGTAATATGTGTAATAGCCATGATAGCCTAGCGTAAGTTGCCTGCTTATTTATTTCCTTATTGTGTTGTTTATTAGTTTGCTTGTAGTCAGTGCAGTTCTTTTTTCGTGGTTTGCTAGTGGCCGCAATAACCTATTTTTTAAAACTAGGCCACAATAACCATGGGCTACATATTTACTGTAGTGACACTGGGCCTCCTACGGGTCGTAGAAACAATGGCCCTTCTATGGGGCGTAGAAACAATGGGCCTCTACGGACCATAGGCACAATGGGCCTTCTACGAGCCGTATCATCAATGGGCCTTCTACGGACCGTATCATCAATGGGCCTTCTACGGGCCGTATGATCGATTAGCCAAACATGGCCCAATAGCAGACCGCATTATGGCCGTTAACGGCTAGAGTTGGAACCATCCATTCATGGGCCAACCATAACGGGCCGTCCTTAATCTACCGTATTTGATGACGCTATGAAAACGGGCCAACGTATTAACGGGCCACAAACAGGCCGACTGTAACCACAGGCTGAATTTGGCCCACAAGCAGAAAATGATAGTAACGGGCCATAAGTAACCGAATGCTGGAAATGAGCCCAAGAATAAATGGGCCCTGAGAAGGCCGAAAGATTACATGGGATGGAAATGGCCCAATAGAATAATGGGCAATTAATGGGTATAAAGTGATACCATGTTCATTACGGGCCAGTTTCACCACAGGCCGTTAATGGGCCAAGAGTTACAAAGGGCCTTATATGGGCTGAAAGACGTCTTGGGCCACACATGGGCTGGAAGTTAAAATGGGCTAGAATCATATTGGACGACCCAAATGATGCTACTGGGCCTAATTCGGATAGGTCGTAACAGACTGTAAATGGGCTATATGCGAACAGGCCGTTAACATGCTTTCCGTGGGCCAGCCCGCCACCTTTTGACCAAGTCAAATGGGCCAGACTTTTCATAGAAATGGGCCTCTATTCGGCCGTGCCACATGTCGACGTATCATAGGCACCTTTAGTCCAATGAGCATATGAAATCTGTCCCAACGGTGAGCCGACACGTGTTTCCTCCAGCCAATGATGATTTTACACGTGGAAAATCCCCATTGGTTGGGGCTGTTATCGGATCCAAAACCGGACCCAATAGCTCAATGGCGAGCCATTACGGTGGATGCCACGTGTCGGTCACCCTGACGAAAGAACTTTTATGATGCGCGATTTATGGTCATGGGAGTGGACACTACCGTGATGATAATTTTGGTAATGTCATGGAACACTTCTACGACAACACATGTATGATTAACTTGATTCTGTCGTAAAATCATCATGGATGTACATGCATGACAGAAAACGTGACCTACTGTCACAAACATGTATCATCAAGGAAGTGTACTTTTTTTGTAGTGATCATCCGTGTTACTAAATGCTTCCGCTTTCGGTCTACAAGGGTAGGTAGACACACTCTCCCGTCTCGTTGCTTCGCATCTCCTAGATAGATCTTGCGTGATCGTAGGGATTTTTTTGAATTACTAAGTTCCCCAACAGTGGCATCCGAGCCAGGTCTATGCGTAGATGATATATGGACGAGTAGAACACAATGAGTTGTGGGCGATAATACTCATACTGCTTACCAGCAACGTCTTACTTTGATTTGGCGGTATTGTTGGATGAATCGGCCCAAACCGACATTACATGACCGCGTTCATGAGACTGGTTCTACCAACGTGCTTTGCACACTGGTGGCTGGTGGGTGTCTGTTTCTCCAACTTTAGATGAATCGAGTTTGACTATGCTCAGTCCTTGTTGAAGGTTAAAACAACACACGTGACGAAAAATCATTGTGGTTTTGATGCGTAGGTAAGAACGGTTCTTTCTAGAAGCCCATAGCAGCTAGGTAAAACCTGCAACAACAAAGTAGACGACGTCTAACTTGTTTATGCAGGACATGTTGTGATGTGATATGGTCAAGACATGACGAGATATAAATTATTATATGACATGATCATATTTTGTAACTGTTATCGGCAACTAGTAGGAGGCTTATGGTTGTCACTTTATTGTATGAAATGAAATTGCCATGTAATTGCTTTACTTTATCACTAAGAGGTAGCAATAGTCATAGAAGCAATAGTTGGTGATACGACAATGATGCTACGATGGAGAAAAGGGTGTCAAGCCAGTGAAAATGGAGATCATGACGGTGCTTTGGAGATGGAGATCAAAGGCACAAGTTGATGATGGCCATATCATGTCACATACTTTGATTTCATGTGATGTTTATCTTTTATGCATCTTATTTTGCTTAGTACGGCGGTAGAATTATAAGATGACCCTTCACTAAATTTGAAGGTATAAGTGTTCTCCCTGAGTATGCACTGTTGCTACATTTCGTCATGCCGAGACACCACGTGATGATTGGGTGCGATAAGCTCTACATTCACATATAATGGACTAGAGGGATGTCTATCTAAGTGGGAGTTCTTAAGTAATATGATTAATTGAACTTTAATTTGTCATGAACTAAGTCCTGATAGTATTTGCATATTTATGCTGTAGATCAATAGCTCGTGTTGTAGCTCCACTATTTTTGATATGTTCCTAGAGAAAAATAAGTTGAAAGATGTTAGTAGAAATGATGCGGGCTGGGTCCGTAATCTGAGGATTATCCTTATTGCTGCACAGAAGAATTATTTCTTGATGCACCTCTAGGTGACAGACCTACTGCAGGAGCAGATGCAGACGTTATGAATGTTTGACAAAGCTCGATATGATGACCACTTGATAGTTTAGTGTGCCATGCTTTACGACTTAGAACCAGGACTTCAAAAACATTTTGGACGCCACAGAGCATATGAGATGTTCCAAGAGATGGAATTGATATTTCAGTCTCATGCCCGTGTCGAGAGGTATGAGACCTCTGACAGTAATTTTCCTACAAGATGGAGGAGAATAGCTCAACCAGTGATCATGTGCTCAGATTGTCTGGGTACTACAATTGCTTGAATCAAGTGGGAGTTAATCTTCCAAATAAGATAGTAATTGACAAAGTTCTCTAGTCATTATCACCAAGTTACTAGAACTTCGTGATGAACTATAATATGCATGGGATGACGAAAGTAATTCCCAAGCTCTTTGTGATGCTGAAATCAGCAAAGGTAGATATCAAGAAAGAGCATCAAGTATTGATGGTTAACAAGACGACTAGTTTCAATAAAAGGGCAAAGTGATAGAAAGGGAACTTCAGTAAGAATGACAAGCAAGTTTTCGCTCCCGTGAAGAAACCCAAAGCTAGACTTAAGCCTAAAACTGAGTGCTTCTAGTGCAAGGGATTAATCATTGGAAGCGAAACTACCCAAAATAATTGGCGGATAAGAAGGATGGCAAAGTAAACAAAAGTATATTTGATATACATGTTATTGATGTGTACTTTACTAGTGTTCATAGTAACCCTAGGGTATTTGATACCAGTTCAGTTGCTATGATTAGTAACTTGAAACAAGAGTTGCAAAATGAACAGATACTAGTTAAGGGCGAGGTGATGATGTGTGTTGGAAGTGATTCCAAGGTTGATAAGATCACCATCACACACTCCCTATACCATCGGGATTGGTGTTGGACCTAAATAAATGTTATTCGATGTTTGCATTGAGCATGACTATGATTTGATCATGTTTATTGCGATACAGTTATTCATTTAAGTTAGAGAATAATTGTTCTTCTGTCTACATGAATAAAACCTTCTATGGTCATACATCCACTATAAATGGTTTATTTAATCTCGATCGTAATGATACACATATTCATAAAATCTTTCCCTAATAATAAAGCACGGATTGAGTCTGTCGGGTTCACTGTCGCGTCGTTTTTATAGGAAAGTCCCGACTGTTTTCTATTAATTAACCCTTGGTACTAATTAAGTGGTCAATGGTGAAAAAACGTTTCATTCGTGGGCTCCCGAGCAGCGACCCCCGAGCTCCAGATCGGGAGGATCGGGAGCCCCTCGCCACCCCGCCGCCTTCACGCTCGGCCTCGCTACCGGCTGCCGTGCCACCGGATACCATCGCCGGACCTCCACACCTCGCGTCCCTCTCCCTACTCTCCCACTTGTCCGTTTCCTTCCCCTCTGTTTCTCCCTCTCACACAAGGACTGCCTCTCCCCTTCTTCTACAGGAGCAGCCATGGTGAACGACTAATGCCGCCTCGCCCGTATCCGGCCGGAATCGACCTCCTGCAGCCAGATCCACGCCATCCCGACCTCGCCGGCCTTCCTCCCCGTCTTTATCGAGATCCATCACCGGGCTCGAAGAAAATCCCATTATCTAGCAGCAACCACTGCCGCTACCAGCAGCAGCAGCAGCAGCAGGCGCGGCCGGGCATCGGCGGAGACGGGGGAGCACGCGCTCCCTGACTTCTGCCTCTACCCCATATGCACGCACGTTCGCCATCACAGGCGCCGGCGGCTACCGCGCCCTGGATGTGCTGGACACATGGAGGCCCACGCTGAAGGCAGACGTCTACTCCCTGGGAGTGCTCCTGCTGGAGCTCCTCACCGGCAAGTCCCCGATGCACGCATCCATGCAGGACGGCGTCGACGGCGCGCTCGACCTGCCATCGTTGGTGCAGTCGGTGGTGCGCGAGAAGTGGATGGTTGAGGTGTTTGACATGGAGCTCATGTGGCTGGGCACCATCACTGACGAGGAGATGGCCACGCTGCTGCAGGCACCCACAGAGCTATGGGCATAAAGGCAGCAACTCGAAACTCCATGGTTTGCACACAGCAGCACAACACCGCGGTCTGCATGCGGCATGACCAGCTCCACTCGGGATTCAAATTATGTAGCTGTATAGGATACTCCCTTTTGTTTAGGTTTCCATGATATTTTTCAGTTGAATTCAGTTGGAGATTCATTCAACTCATCTCCATTGCCACACACAGAAAGGCTTTTGTTTTCTTTAGTTTAGTTCAGATTTTCATTATTCCAATTTTGATTGTGGTTCAGTTTTGGTCAGGTTTTCATTGTTTTTCAGTTGAATTCAGTTGTAGATTTATCCAACTCATCTCCATTGCCATGCATAGAAAGGCTTAGATTTGATTTTGGGTCAGTTTAGTTCAGATTTTCATTATTTTCCAGCGGACGCGTCTAGCGGGCAAACGTGTGCCCGCTAATGCCCCCTGGCAGCCTCCCATATTTGGTATGTTTTGGTCCCCCTCAGTCCAGATTTGGAGAGGAAAGGGTTGACCGTCTCCCACATCCCTCCGTCCACCCAACTTCTCTCCTTCCCTTCACGTGCTTCACCAAAACATTGCCCCTCCCTCCTTTCTTCTTCGGTCCCCAGCTATCACCACACCCTTCTTCTTCTCCCTCTTCTTTCTTCTTCCACCCCATCAGAAGGATCTGCAATGGTTGCGCCATTAGAGGTTGAAAACTGAAGAAATTGATCTACAAATCTACAACCAAAAAAGAGATCAAGAGAGAAAAGTGTGATTTTTTTCTCACCTTTGTTCGTCATGGTTGTAATCTCCTGCAATGTTTTGTACTGCGCTCTATTGCAATAAAAATATAGGGAAATGGAGGAAAGGTGAGCAGCTATAGTGCTTTTTGTAGGCAGGAATAATCTAATTCTGCTAACTACTGGTTTTGTTGTACATCCAGAGAAACCCCTCTTGTTTTTCATAGATTTTCTTTTGAACCAGAAGTGTTAGAATAGATTTGTAGAGGTGCCAGAGCTCGATTTTGAAATAGAGATAAATAATATTTTTAGCGGCATACTTTCATTGTCAACATAACAACCAAGAGATCTCGATTTCCTCCATGCTACACACATTATAGGAGGTTCCCAAACAGAATGGTAAAGTTTATACTCCCCCACCACCAATAATCATCAATCCATGGCTTGCCCGAAACAACGGGTGCCTCCAACTAATAACAATCCTGGGGGAGTTTTGTTTTGCAATTATTTTGATTTGATTTGAGCATGGGACTGGGCATCCCGGTTACCGGCCATTTTCTCGTGAGTGAGGAGCGGAGTCCACTCCTCTTGAGAATAACCCGCCTAGCATGGAAGATACAGACAACCCTAGTTGATACATGAGCTGTTCGAGCATACAAAAAAGAATTTCATTTGAAGGTTTAGAGTTTGGCACATAAAAATTTACTTGGAATGGCAGGTAGATACTGCATATAGGAAGGTATGATGAACTCATATGGAATAACTTTGGGATTTATGGAAGTGGATGCACAAGCAGTATTCCCGCTTAGTACAAGTGAAGGCTAGAAAGAAACTGGGAAGCGACCAACTAGAGAGCGACAACAGCCATGAACATGCATTAAAATTAATCAACACTAAGTGCAAGTAAGAGTAGGATTTAAATCACCATGAACATAAATATTGTGGAGTCTATGTTGATTTTGTTTCAACTACATGCATGAACATGTGCCAAGTCAAGCCACTTGAATTGTTCAAAGGAGGATACCACCCTATCATACCACATCACGACCATTTTAAAAGCATGTTGGCACGCAAGGTAAACCATTATAAACTCATAGCTAATTAAGCATGGCATAAGCAACTATAATCTCTAATTATCATAGCAAACATGTTTCTTCATAATAGGCTGAATCAGGAACGATGAACTAATCATATTTACAAAAACAAGATAAGTCGAGTTCATACCAGCTTCTCTCATCTCAATCAGTCCATCATATATCATCAGGATTGCCTTTCACTTGCATGACCGAACGGTGTGGATAATAATAATAGTGCATGTGCATTGGACTAAGCTGGCATCTGCAAGCATTCAATTCAAGGGAGAAGACAAGGTAATATGGGCTCTTGGTTAAATCAACAATAATGCATATGAGAGCCACTCAACATTTTCATCGTGGTCTTCTCCTCTCGACCCCCAAAGAAAAGAAAAGAAATAAAACTATTTACACAGGAAAGCTCCCAACAAGAAAAAGAAGAACGAGAAATATTTTTGAGTTTTCTTTGAATTACTACTACTACAAGCATGGAAAGTAAACTAGCTAAAAGCTACAACTAATTTTTTTGTTTTTCTTAAGGTTTTTCAAACACACGGAAGAAGGCTTAGAAAAGAAAATAAACTAGCATGGATAGTATAATGAAAAAGTATGAGTACCGACAACTAGAATGAGTGTGTGAACATGAATATAATGTCGGTGAGAAATACATACTCCCCAAAGCTTAGGCTTTTGGGCCTAAGTTGGTCTATGCCCATGGATCAAAGTTGTAGCTAGGGTCGTACTGAGATGTAGCAGCTACTGCCTGATGAGCTGTAGCCTGGAGGCAAGCTGCCTCCGTCCTCCTCTCATACTCGTTTGCCTCCTCCCTGGTTATAATATATCTCCTTTTTGCCTGAAAGTCAAAGAAAGTGAGAGCTAGGAGAGCAACATGGACAGTACGCCGTCTGTCAAAGATTAGTCGGTACTGGAGGAACTGTTCATTCCTCTCAACAAACTGATGACGAACCATATCATTTTCATGTATGGGTATCTCAAGAAAATTAGCCACACGGGTTGCATAAATCCCACCAAACAAGTCTCCATTTAAGCTATTATTATGCAGCCTACATGCAATAATGGCCTCCAAGTTATATTGTTTATCTTCTATTACAGCACTCTTGAGGACACTAAGATCTGGAACACACATGTGACATGCCTCGTGCTTGCCATTTATGCATCTACCTATAAAGAGAGCAAAATAATGTCTAGCAGGAAAATGAATGCTGCCTATGGTAGCTTGTGCTATTTCTCTAGATTCCCCCACAGTGATACTAGCAAGAAAATCTTTAAATTCAGATTTGCGAGGTTCACTAGCACTACCCCATTGCGGGAGTTTACAAGCGGTATTAAAATCTTCTAAGTCCATGGTATAAGATTTATTATAAAGGTCAAATAGGACATTGTGAGAATTGCGTGAAGGTGTAAATTTGAACCTTCTCACAAAGGAATCAGTTAAGTGGTAATACTGAGGGAACTTATCTAGCATGAAGCCCTTGAGTTCAGCATTACGCACATATGCGTCAAATTCATCCTTGATGCCTGCTTGGACCATAATATCCTCTGACGGCCATTCATAAGGTCGCACTTGAGCTTCCCTCGGTGGTTCATCGTCTGGCTCACGTATTGCGGGCCTAGGTCCTTGCTTCCTTGAAGAACCACATTGGTACATTTTCCCAAACATATTTCTTCCTCTGAAAATTTTCTGAAAATTTTAGTAACTCCAAATATAAGTGAACCAAACTCAACAAAATTGATAGAAACTACTCCCACAAGTGCCTAGAGACTATATCATGCATTAGAACTACTGGGGACCATATAAATTTGACAAGAAAGCTCAAGAACAGGGTCACCTTAGTAGCAAAAAATTGCAATGAATAATGCAACTAAACAAAAACTAATTGGACCATTGGAGGAGTCACATACCAAAGAACAATCCCCCAAAGTAGTTTTGTGAGTGGAGCTTGGAGCAAGGAGATCGAAAACGGCAGCAAGATGAGCTAGAACTCATGCTTGAGCTCGTTGGTGATTTTTTTGGGAGGAAGGAGTGTGTGGGTGCTGGAATGAGTGGAGGGGGGCCACCAGGGGCCCACGAGGCAGGGGGGCGCGCCCCAGGGAGGTGGGTGTGCCCTGGACCCTCGTGGCCAGGTGGTTGCCCCCTCTCGTGTGTTCTCAGTGCCAAATATTCTCAAATATTCTAGAAAAAATAATATTTCATTTCAGGGCATTTGGAGAACTTTTATTTTGGGGGTATTTTTTATTGCAAGGATAATTCAGAAAATAGACAGAAAATACTATTTTTGCTTTATTTAATCTAAATAATAGAAAGTAAAAGGAGGGTACAGAAGGTTGTGCTTTCTAACTTCATCCATCTCATGCTCATCAAATGGAATCCATTAACAAGGTTGATCAAGTCTTGTTAACAAACTCATTCCGAATCGTATGAAACCGTAGAAATTTCGAATAACACTAGGTTACCTCAACGGGGATATGCACATCCCCAACAATATGAATAGCATATTTCTTCTTGACAATAGAAAGAGGAAATTCAAAAGCTCAAATAGTAATAGCTGGAATTTTTCAAATAGAATTGATACTGTGAACTTGAGTTTGTTTCCTCGGAATGTGTACCGTATGCTCATTACCATTAACATGAAAAGTGACATTTCCTTTGTTGCAACCAATAACAGCCCCTGCAGTATTCAAAAAGGGTCTTCCAAGGATAATCGACATACTATCGTCCTCGGGAATATCAAGAATAACAAAGTCCGCTAAGATAGTAACATTTGCAACCACAACAGGCACATCCTCACAAATACCGACAGGTATAGCAGTTGATTTATCGGCCATTTGCAAAGAGATTTCAGTAGGTGTCAACTTATTCAATTCAAGTCTACGATATAAAGAGAGAGGCATAACACTAACACCGGCTCCAAGATCACATAAAGAAGTTTTGACATAGTTTCTTTTAATGGAGCATGGTATAGTTGGTACTCCTGGATCTCCTAGTTCCTTTGGTATTCCACCCTTAAAAGTATAATTAGCAAGAATGGTGGAAATTTCAGCTTCCCGTATCTTCCTTTAATTTGTAACAATATCTTTCATGTACTTAGAATAAGGATTCATTTTAAGCATATCAGTCAAACGCATACATAAAAAGATAGGTCTAAACATTTCAGCAAAGCGCTAAAAATCCTCATCATCCTTTTTCTTGGATGGTTTAGGAGGAAAAGGCATGGGTTTCTTAACCCATGGTTCTCTTTCTTTACCGTGCTTCCTAGCAATGAAGTCTCTCTTATCATAATGTTAATTCTTTGATTGTGGGTTATCAAGATCAACAGCTGGTTCAATCTCTACATCATTGTTATTGCTAGGTTGAGCTTCAACATGAACATCATCATTAACATCAACACTAGGTTCATGTTCATCACCAGCTTGTGTTTCAGCATCAGAAATAGAAATATCATCAGGATTCTTAGGTGTGTCTGCAACAGGTTCACTAGCAGCATGCAAAGTCCTATAATTTTTCTTTTTCTTCTTTTTAGAAGGACTAGGTGCATCAACATTAGTTCTCTGAGAATCATGCTCAATTCTCTAAGGGTGGCCTTCAGGATACAAAGGTTCCTGAGTCATTTTGCCCCCTCTAGTCATTACTCTAACAACAAATCATTTTGTGCTTTAAGCACTTGTTCTACTTGAGTGGTAACCATGGAAGCATGTTTACTAATAAATTTAAGTTCACCTTTAACTATGGACATATAATCACTCAAGTGTTCAATCATATAAGCATTACGTTTCAATTGTCTACCAACATAAGAATTGAAGTTTTATTGTTTAGCAATAAAGTCATCAAACTCATCCAAGCATTGGCTAACAAACTTAGTAGACAGGATTTTCAGCTTTATCATATAGACAGAATTTACCTTTACTACCTGTGTCGGGTTATCAAGACCATGTATTTCTTCTATAGGTGGTAAATCCTTAACATCTTCAGCTTTAATACCCTTTTCTTTCATAGATTTCTTTGCCTCATGCATATCTTTAGGACTGAGAAATAGAATACCCATTTTCTTCGGAGTTGGCTTAGGAGTTGGTTCAGAAAGTGTCCAATTGTTTTCATTAGTCAACATATTATTCAATAACAATTCAGCTTGATCAACAGTTCTTTCCCTGAAAACACAACCAGCACAACTATCCAGGTGGTCTCTGGAAGCATCGGTTAGTCCATTATAAAAGATATCAAGTATTTAATTTTTCTTGAGAGGATGATCAGGCAAAGCATTAAGTAATCGGAGAAGCCTTCCCCAAGCTTGAGGGAGACTCTCTTCTTCAATTTGCACAAAATTATATATTTCCCTTAAGGCAGCTTGTTTCTTATGAGCGGGGAAATATTTAGCAGAAAAGTAATAAATCATATCCTAGGGACTACACACACAACCAGGATCAAGAGAATTAAACCATACTTTAGCATCATCCTTTAGTGAGAATAAAAATAATTTAAGGATATAGTAGTAACGAGTTTTATCATCATTAGTGAATAGGGTGGCTATATCATTTAACTTAGTAAGATGTGCCACAATAGTTCAGATTCGTAGCCATAAAAAGGATCAGATTCAACCAAAGTAATTATCTCAGGATCGACAGAGAAATCATTATCCTTATTAGTAACACAGATAGGTGAAGTAGCAAAAGCACGGTCATATTTCATTCTAGCATTCAAAGAATTTTCTTTAAGCTTAGCTAATACTCCCTCCGTTCCTTGATATAAGGTGTATAGTTTTTTGAGAAAAAATCCAAAATATAAGGTGTATTGCGTTGCACCACTCGTTTGGGTAATTTTTTAGGCATTCGGTTACATTTCCTTATATTAGGCAATCTCCTCTATTTTCTCATGTCAATTAGTCAGGTGCAATCTCGCCCAAAACTTGTGAAATTATCCCTCCTTGTGCGTTCTTTAATATCCGTGCCAAAAATTATACACCCTACATCTAGGAACGGAGGGAGTAATTTCTTAAGATCAGATCTATCATTGCAAGCAAGAAAATCTCTAGCAGTTTCTTCATCCGTAAGATAACCCTTAGGCACAATAGGCAATTCATATCTAGATGGAGAATCTTCATCATCACTTTCATCAATATTATAAGTTCCAATAATTTCATTCTCTCTAGCCCTAGGAAGTTGTTCATCAAGGAATTCACCTAATGGCACAGTAGTATCAAGGATAGAAGTAGTTTCATCATAAGCATCACGCATAGCAGAAGTGGCATCATAAATACCATGCGACATATCAGAATTAGTAGCAGAAGCAGGATTAGGTGTCGCAAGTTTACTCAAAACAGATGTTGAATGCTACGTCTTGAGCTTGCGTTGGTTTTTCCCTTGAAGAGGAAAGGGTGATGCAGCAAAGTAGCATAAGTATTTCCCTCAGTTTTTGAGAACCAAGGTATCAATCTAGTAGGAGGCTCCTCAAAAGTACCACGCACCTACACAAACAAACAAGAACCTCGCAACCAACACGATAAAGGGGTTGTCAATCCCTTCACGGTTACTTGCGAAAGTGAGATCTGATAGAGATAATATGATAAGATAAATATTTTTGGTATTTTTATGATATAGATTGGAAAGAGAAAGATGCAAATAAAAGTAGATGGAAACCTTATATGATAAAAGATAGACCCGGGGGCCATAGGTTTCACCAGTGGCTTCTCTCAAGATAGCATAGGTATTACGGTGGTTGAAAAAATTACTGTCGAGCAATTGATAGAAAAGCGCATAGTTATGAGATTATCTTGGCATGATCATGTATATAGTCATCATGTCCGTGACAAGTAGAGCAAAACGATTCTGCATCTACTACTATTACTCCACACATTGACCGACTCATGCCTGCTTCTAGAGTATTAAGTTCATAAGAACAGAATAACGCATTAAGAAAGATGACACGATGTAGAGGGATAAACTCATGCAATATGATATAAACCCCATCTTTTTATCCTCAATGGCAACAATACAATATGTGCCTTGCTGCCCCACACCGCAAGATTGAACCCAAAGCTAAGCACTTCTCCCATTGCAAGAAAGATCAATCTAGTAGGCCGAACCAAACTGATAATTCGAAGACACTTCCAAAGATAACTTAATCACACATAAAAGAATTCAAAGGAGATTCAAATATTTCTCATAGATAAACTTGATCACAAACCCACAATTCATCAGATCTCAACAAACACACTGCAAAAAGAGTTACATCGAATAGATCTCCAAGAAGATCGAGGAGAACTTTGTATTGAGATTCAAAGAGAGAGGATATGCCATCTAGCTAATAACTATGGACCCGAAGGTCTGTGGTAAACTACTCAAAACTCATTGGAGAGGCCTTGGAGATGATGTAGAGGCCCTCTGTGGTCGATTCCCCCTCCGGTGGAGCGCCGAAGAAGGCTCCAAGATGGGATCTCGCGGATACAGAAGGTTGCGGCGGTGGAAATAGTTTTTCTTGGTGCTCCCGGATGTTTTCGGTGTACGTGGATACACATAGGAGTAAGAAGTAGGTCGGTGGATGCTCGAGGGCCCATGAGGGTGGGGGGCGCGCCCACCCCCAGGGGGCACGCCGGGCACCCTCGTGTCCGCCTCATTTCTTATTTGACGTCCACTCCAAGTCCCCTGGATTGCATTTGTTCCAAAAAGATCGCTCCCGAAGGTTTCATTCCGTTTGGACTCCGTTTGATATTCCTTTTCTTTGAAACACTGAAATAGGCAAAAATAGCAATTCGGGCTGGGCCTCCGGTTAGTAGGTTAGTCCCAAAAATGATATAAAAGTGTAAAGTAAAGCCGATAAACATCCAAAACAG
Organism: Triticum aestivum; assembly: GCF_018294505.1. Taxonomy (NCBI): domain Eukaryota; kingdom Viridiplantae; phylum Streptophyta; class Magnoliopsida; order Poales; family Poaceae; genus Triticum; species Triticum aestivum. Next base: position 77,483,419 of record NC_057798.1, read on the forward strand.
GTAATATAATAGCATGGAACAATCAAAAATTATAGTTACGTTGGAGATGTATCAAGCATCCCCAGCTTAATTCCTGCTCGTCTTCGAGTAGGTAAATGATAAAAACAAAATTTTTGATGTGGAATGCTACCTAGCATAATTCTCAATGTATTTTTGTTTATTGTGACATGAATGTTCAGATCCAAATGATTCAAAATAAAAGTTCATATTGACATAAGAAAAATTAATACTTCAAGCATAGTAACTAAGCAATCATGTCTTCTCAAAATAACATGGCATTAGAAGGTTCATCCCTACAAAATCATATAGTTGGGCCATGTTTCATTTTCATCACACAAAATACTCCCATCAAGAACAACCCTGGTTTCAGCCAAGCAATTGGTTCATACTTTTTAACGCGCTTCAACTTTTTCAACTCTCATGCAATACATGAGCGTGAGCCATGGATATAGCACTATGGGTGGAGTAGAATATGATGATGGAGGTTGTGTGGAGAAGATAAAAAGGAGAAAGTCTCACATTGATGAGGCTAATCAATGGGCTATGGAGATGCCCATCAATTGATGTCAACATGAGGAGTAGGGATTGCCATGCAACCGATGCACTAGAGCTATAAATGTATGAAAGCTCAACAAAAGAAACTAAGTGGGTGGGCATCCAACTTGCTTGCTCACGAAGACCTAGGGCATTTTGAGGAAGCCCATCGTAGGAATATACAAGCCAAGTTCTATAATGAAAAATTCCCACTAGTATATGAAAGTGACAACATAAGATACTTTCCATATGAAGAACATGGTGCTACTTTGAAGCACAAGTGTGGAAAAGGATAGTAACATTGCACCCTTATATATATATTTGTGCCTTTCTTTTTTTTTCTTTTTGGCCTTTTTTTGGGGACAATGCTCTAATAATGATGATCATCCTTCTATTTATTTACACCTCATGAATTACAACTCGAAACTAGAACAAGATATGAATCTATATGAATGCCTCCGTCGGTGTACCAGGATGGGCAATGAATCAAGAGTGACATGTATGAAAAATTATGCATGGTGGCTTTGCCACAAATACGATGTCAACTACATGATCATGCAAGGCAATATGACAATGATGATGCGTGTCATGATAACCGGAACGGTGGAAAGTTGCATGGCAATATATCTCGGAATGGCTATGGAAATGCCATAATATGTAGGTATGGTGGCTGTTTTGAGGAAGATATAAGGAGGTTTATGTGGGATGGAGCATATCGTATCACGGGGTTTGGATGCGCCGGTGAAGTTTGCACCAACTCGCAAGGTGAGAAAGGGCAATGTACGGTACCAAAGAGGCTAGCAATGATGGAAAGGTAAAAGTGTGTATAATCCATGGACTCACATTAGTCATAAAGAACTCATATACTTATTGAAAAAGTTTTATTGGGCCTCGAAGCAAAGTACTAGTACGCATGCTCCTAAGGGAGAGGTTGGTAGGAGTTAACCATCGCGCTCCCCCGACTTCCACACAAGGGAAGGCAATCAAAACAGCACCTCATGCAATAAATTTGTTACACAACTTTTACCTTACGTGCATGCTACGGGACTTGCCAACTTCAACACAAGTATTCTTTAAATTCACAATCACCCAACTAGCATGACTCCAATATCACCAGCTCTATATCTCAAAACAATTATCAAGTATCAAATTGATCATAGCATCCAATTCACTTCCTATGATAGTTTTTATTATACCCAATTTGGATGCCCATCATTCTAGGACCGATTTTATAACCATAGAAAATACCATGCTGTTCTAAAATACTATCAAAATAATATAAGTGAAGCATGAGAGATCAACAATTTCTACAAAATTAAACCACCGCCATGCTCTAAAAGATATAAGTGAAGCAGTAGAGCAAAACTATCTAGCTCAAAAGATATAAGTGAAGCACATAGAGTATACTAATAAACTCCAAATCAAGTGGGTTTCTACCAAAAGGTGTGTACAACAAGGATGATTGTGGTAAACTAAAAAGCAAAGACTAATATTGTAGTGACCCGACCTCAGACGGTCAAGTCTCTGTGCATGAGTGTCATCCCTGGATCAGTAATGCTGACACGCACAGTACTGGGAGGATTTACAACAGAGTAACAATCACACACTTATTACATTGAATGTCTCAAAAGAGAACTTATTACAATAATATGGCTTAAGGCCATCTAATGCAATAACAGCGGAAGGCTTGGAAGATAAAGTGAGTCCATCAACTCCAACGGCATAGCTGAGCTGCACGACAACGACCTAACGAACCTTACTCCTCATCTGAAAAGTCTGCAACATAACACGTTGCAGCCCGAGAAACGGGTCAGCACATGGAATATGCTGGCAATATAACACAGTAGAGCAAGAATAGAATAATGCTATCACTATATGCATATTTGGCTGGTGGAAAGCTCTACGGCTACAGTTTTGCATAAAGCCAATTTTTTCCTAATTCAAAGGAATAAATTTTATTTAACTATCATGGTAGTTGAACAACATTGAGAAGGTAACCCCAACTCAATCCCAATTAAAGTGATTAACAACCCAACAATATTAATTAAAAGTGTTGAGATGCATAAGATAACCCGAGTACTAGACACTCAGAATTGTCCATAACTGGGGACACGGCTAACCATGATTAGATTGTACACTCTGCAGAGGTTTGCACACTTTTCCCCACAAGACTCGATCGCTTCCGTGGAATTTCTCGCACTACTGTGTGTTTAAGAAACGGATGACCGAGACATAGTCTTTCAGAAACATTAACTCCCTACTCCGGGTAGACCATACCAATCCTACAAAACCCACTACCTGCTGATCTACCTGTTCAAGAGCTTCACGTAACTTACTCAGCTATGCTAGAGCCCATAATAGCTTGTGGCTGCACACGGGAGTTTCTAGCATGAATCATCTCAGCTCCCTTTTAGCCTGGGTGGCGGTCCATAGGAAGATCACACGGTAACCACGGGATTTCCAAAATAATACAGACAACACTGGGTTCCCAGGTGCCTTAATCCATCCAGATGTGTATTAAAGTTACCACCTTAAGTTGAACCAAAAATTAACAATCTCACATCTGTCATGGAACACTCAAACCAAAACCACGTCTACGAGCATAGGATAGCAATATAAGCATAACGTAGAAGTAACTCCCAAGGGTTTGATAATAAACACAACAATAGGTTCTACCTCATCAGCTACTTCCCAAAACCCACATGTTAAAGACATCCTAATCATGCAATGTTTGAGGATTGAACTAATGCAATGAAAACTCGGTATGAAAAGAGTATGATCAATGTGTTACTTGCCTTGCTGACGATCCGTGAAACCTAGAGACTCGTAGTAACACGCTTCGCACCCCGAGAATTCTATCGCAAACAAACAATAACATACATAAGTAACTAGCAAAGATGCATGAGCAAAACTTCAATTAAAAGCGAAAGACCAGAAAGTTCAACTTAAGAACTCTAGTTTGCAAAAAGAATCAAATCAAACAGAGCAACGAAACTCAAACAGCGAGAGAAACAAGATCCGTTTACTAAATTGAACTAAAGTCAAATTTTACAGTACCAAAATCTTGTTCAACTTGGTTAAACAGAAAGAGGGTCTTGAGACGAAACTATAGGCTTTTGAATCACCTGATTCAGACTAACGAGCGAAAGGATAAACAGAAACTAAGATCGGATCAGAAATTGCGACCGAAAATAATCGCAAATAAATCTGATAAAAGAAAACTGACGAACAGGCTAACGAAGTGGCGAGGGGCTTCGGCGAGGGGCTTTGGCGAGGCGAGGGGCTCCGGCGAGGGGCTTCGGCGAGGCGAGGTGGGGCGGCGGGGCTCGGCGACGGTGCGGGCAGCGACCGGCGGCGGCGGCGGGCTGCAGCAGCGGCGGCGAGGCGCGGCGGCGCGGCTCGGGGCGGCTGCGGTGGCGGCGGTGGTTGGTTGTGATGGGGGCTCGGGGGGGGGAGTATATAAAGGGGGGCGGCAGCTTGGAGTAGGGGCCAAGGCGGCGGCGGTGGAGTCTGGCTCGGACTCCTGTCCGAGTCGGCGGCGGAGGCGGCGGCAGCTGGGCCGGCCTGCTCGGCCGGGCCTTAGGCCCAGTCGGGCGAAACGGTTTTTTTTTAATAATTCCGCCGACAAAAATAAAATCCTAGAAAATAAAATAAAATAACAACTTAAATGTAATTTGGAAAAAAAGGTGCAAATTTTTCTATTGCAAATAAAATCCGAATAAAATCAACTAAAATTAAATAAATGATTTTAACGTTTTCCCTCCAATATTTCAATTATATTGGAGAAGTCATATTATCTCGTCTCATTTATTTTTGGTACGAAATATTTTTCGGAGGGAGAAATAATTCAAATCAAAAATCCTCGTTTCATTATTTGGTAGGAAAAAAATCAAAATATGGAAACGGAAAATCCCCAACTCTCTCCGAGGGTCCTTGAGTTGCTTAGGATTTCGAGGATGACGGAGTGAAAAAGAAATAAAATATGATATGCATGAATGACCTATGTATAACATTCCAAATTGAAAATTTGGGATGTTACAAATATCATACAAGACGCTCCAAGCAAAATACATATCATGTGGCGAATAAAAATATAGCTCCAAGTAAAGTTACCGATAGACGAAGATGACAGAGGGGATGACTTCCGGGGAATCCCCAAGCTTAGCCTTTTGGTTATCCTTGAATATCTCGTGATGCCAAGGGCATCCCCAAGCTTAGGCTCTTGCCACTACTTATTCCATAGTCCATCAAATCTTTAACCAAAACTTGAAAACTTCACAACACAAAACTCAACAGGAAATCTCATAAGCTCCGTTAGTGCAAGAAAGAAAAACCACCACATAAGGTACAGTAATGAACTCATTCTTTATTTATATTGGTGTGAAACCTACTGTATTACAACTTCTCTATGGTTCATACCCACCGATACTAGCCATAGATTCATCAAAATAAGCAAACAACACATAGAAAACAAAATCTATCAAAAATAGAACAGTCTGTAGTAATCTGTAACTTTCGAATACTTCTGGAACTCTAAAAATCCTACCAACATAGGTAGTCCCGGGCAATTTGTCTACTGATCTACAGCAAAAAGAATAAACGCAAAAGAACGTTTCTGTGAATTTACTAAAATTATTTTCGTGTGCGCAAAGGTTTCTGTTTTTTAGCAGAATGAAATTAACTATCACCGTAGGTTATCCTATAGGTTCTACTTGGCACAAACACTAACTAAAACATGAAAACACATCTAAACAGAAGCTTGATGAAATATTTATTACTAAACAGAAGCAAAAAGTAAGGAACAAAAATAAAATTGGGTTGCCTCGCAACTAGCGCTATCGTTTAATGCCCCTAGATAGGCATAAAAGCGAGGATAGATCTAAGTAGTGCTATAATAATAAGATAGATCACGAAAACTAATCTCATATTCTCTTCGTTCAGCAAAAAATTTTCTTTGATGCAAGAAAAAGTAATCTAAAGGGCTAAATTTAATGGGACAAAAGTCCCCAAGATCAATCTCAGGAGGTATGGGTTCCTCCTTTGGCCCTTCATATTTCACAACCAATTCATCATTATAAACATTCTTTTGACAGAACTTCTTGAGTCTACACTCAAGACAATATCCTAGATCATTATTTAGAATAGCAAAATCATTATTGAGTTCAGAAATTTTATCAACTAGAACAGTGGTAGGAACTTTTTTCTAAGGTTTTCATTAAAAGCAACATAGTCCAAAGATTGGAAACGCATTATTTCCTCTTGAGCGAAGAGGATCGCCTCTATGGGAGGACGACCAGCGTCCACCCTATGGTGCGAAAAAATTTCTTTGGCTTCTTTTATTATAAATCTGAACTCATGTGCAAAAAGATATTAGCTGCACGCTTAACAAAAGAATGCTCAATATTAGAAAATTCTAGAAAAATCCTTTGTATACAAGGATGCATGTGCATAAATTGCCTTTAAGTTCAACTATAAGCATGAAGATAGCATCCGCAAGACTACTAGTTCTATGGAGAATAGAACTACCCATGGAAGGTAAAGCACCGACATAAGTAAAGAAATCTTAAGTAACCCCTTTTCCAATAATATTACGACTACCGATTCGAAACTTTTTAGTATGTAAAATAGGGGGTTCTTCAACAGGAGCATCAAAATTTTCCATGTTATCATTATTGTCCATATTGACGATAATCTCCCCAATTTCATACATAATGGCAGACAAATGCGAGGAAGAAGAGAAAGAGGAGGCAATCGGAAAAGAGAGGCAAACGGGAAAGAGAGGGCGAATAAAACGGCAAGGGTGAAGTGGGCGAAGAGGAAAACGAGAGGCAAATGGAAAATAATGTAATGTGGGGGAGATGAGTTTGTGATGGGTAATTAGTATGTCTTGACTTGAGCGAAGACCTCCCCGACAACGGCGCCAGAAATCCTTCTTGCTACATCTTGAGCTTGCATTGGTTTTCCCCTTGAAGATGAAAGGGTGATGCAGCAAAGTAGCGTAAGTATTTCCCTCGGTGTTTGAGAACCAAGGTATCAATCCAGTAGGAGGCTCCTCAAAAGTCCCACGCACCTACACAAACAAACAAGAACCTCACAACCAATGCGATAAAGGGGTTGTCAATCCCTTCACGGTAACTTGCAAAAGTGAGATCTGATAGATATAATATGATAAGATAAATATTTTTGGTATTTTTATGATATAGATTGGAAAGTAAAAGATGCAAATAAAAGTATATGGAAAACTTATATGATAAAAGGTAGACCCGGGGGCCATAGGTTTCACTAGTGTTATCTCTCAAGATAGCATATGTATTACGGTGGGTGAACAAATTACTGCCGAGCAATTGATAGAAAAGCACATAGTTATGAGATTATCTAGGCATGATCATGTATATAGGCATCACGTCTGTGACAAGTAGACCGAAACGATTTTGCATCTACTACTATTACTCCACACATCGACCGACTCCTTCGTACATCTAGAGTATTAAGTTCATAAGAATGGAGTAACGCATTAAGAAAGATGACATGATGTAGAGGGATAAACTCATGCAATATGATATAAACCCCATCTTTTTATCCTCGATGGCAACAATAAAATACGTGCCTTGCTGCCCCTGCTGTCATTGGGAAAGGACACCGCAAGATTGAACCCAAAGCTAAGCACTTCTCCCATGGCAAGAAAGATCAATCTAGTAGGCCAAACCAAACTGATACTTCTAAGAGACTTGCAAAGATAACTTAATCACATATAGAAGAATTCGGAGGAGTTTCAAATATTTCTCATAGATAAACTTGATCATAAACCCACAATTCATCGGATCTCGACAAAGACACCGCAAAAAGAGTTACATCGAATAGATCTCCAAGAATATCGAGGGGAAATTTGTATTGAGATTTCTTTTCTTCGAAACACTGAAATAGGGAAAAAACAACAATTCGGGCTGGGCCTCTAGTTAGTAGGTTTGTCCCAAAAATGATATAAAAGTGTAAACTAAAGCCCATAAACATCCAAAACAGGTAATATAATAGCATGGAACAATAAAAAATTATAGATACGTTGGAGACGTATCAGTGAATCAAGTGTAGAGCTAGATGGTAGTTCCTTACCTCCCCTCGCACTACTAGGAAAAGGGCTATAGATATGATTGACACTAATGGCGCACCAGGGAAGTAGTGCGCCACTACTATATACTAATGGCGCACCTGTTGGTGATGCGCCATTAGTGTGGAAGACACTAATGGCGCACCACATAAAAGGTGCGCCACTAGTTATAATTTTTTTTTCATTTTTACATACATACTAATGGCGCATCAGACCGAAGTGCGCCATTACTAGTTCTAACTAGTAATGGCGCACCAGGCAGGGAGTGCGCCAGTACTGAATTTTTTTATTCTTTTTTTTTGCAAAACTACTAATGGCGCACCGCAGCTGGGTGCGCCATTAGTAAGCTTCCCGCCCACTCCACCTATTCCCCTCCCTCCCTTCCTCCCCAACCATACACCGCCGCCGCGCCTGCACGCCCCATCCGTCCCCTCCGTCCCCTGCCGCCACCGCGCCGACCACCGCCGGAATCCACCCCCGCCGCCCCCGCACCCCCGCGCCCCCCACCACTTCAGCTCCCCCGCGCCGCCGCCACCGCGCCCCCACGCCCCCCACCACTGCAGCTCCCCCGTGCCGCCGCCCCCACGCCCCCGCGCCCCGAGTCGGAGGAGGACGACCAGGAGGAGGACGAGCACCAGGAGGAGACTGCTTCTAGTGCCGCCAAGCAGGACGCCGTCTCGCTGGTGCGTTGCGTCGCCCGGGCCCTCAACCGTCGGATCTCCGGCCTCGTCGCCCTCCTCTTCCGCCACAAGGTAAGCGCGCCCGCCCACCCACCGGGCTCCCATCCCCCTCCGCCCGCCCCGCCCGCCCGTCCAACCCTAACCCTAGCTGGCTCACTTGGCAGAGCGCGGGGTCCTTCGGCACCGTCGCGGGCTTCGCCATCACCGTCCTCTTCGCGTGGAAGTTCCTGCGCTCGTCCTCGACGCCCCGGCCCTCGCCCGCCGCGCCTGCCCCCATGCTGCTTATCTAGGGGTTCTGGTAGCTGCGAGTTTAGTGAGACCGTTTAGATTGCTCATCATCTCAGTTAGTAGGTAGTATAGTAACCTAAAAACATACAAGCTGCTGGGAGCACTTTCAAGTCATGGGTAGATTGATAGCTCTAGTTGCTTGTAATGGTTGGTTGCTGGCACCTATGTTTGTTGGTTCCATTCTAGTAGTTCAATATCAGAGGATTCGTCGCCAGATAGATTCGGGTCGGGATTCGTTGCTAGATAGTGTGTTGATCATGTCTTCTGTTTTTTCTTAGGTTTTGCTGTACAGCCGTAGATTGGATGTGGGGATACGCAATAGTTTCCCAAGATTTTGGCTGCCCGGGGGTGTCAATTAGGTTAATCCTATGTATGTATGTGAGTTTGTGGTTTGTTGTCAAGAAATCAGGATGCGCCGAGGCTTGAAAGGGCGGGGGCGTAGCGCTGAGTTGCATGGGGTTTCCCTGCGCTGGCGTGGCTGTGACTTGTGCTGGTTTATATTTGTTGTTCGAATATTGGGATGTGTTGCTCTGATCGTAGTTTTGGAGTCATGCACGTGGTTGCTTACTTTTGGTAGAAATTAGTTGCATGGGTTTTAGCACGCTGTCGTCGGAAATTGGTATGTCTTGCCCTGGTGTAGTTTTGGAACATTGGATATAGCACATTGTTTTGGTGAAAATTAGCTTGTGCATGTTTTGACATGCCAGTGTGTCGGCAAGGCTGTGTGCACCAAAATATTTTTGCTGTTATGCCATAATTAATTTTTGTGTCCACAACGTAAACATATGACATATTATAAACAATGTATTCTAGACAATGTTACCAAAAAAGTTTGGTGCTTAAATCATTATGATAGTGTGTCTCTGTCCAAATGTTATGTATAATGAAATTAATTGGAATTTACTTGTTTATAATAGGTCATGAAACATTTTTTTAGATAATTACTTGGAAACTGGGGTGAGGGGGTGGGCATGAAAGCTGTTAGGATACATTGTCTAGAATGTGCATATGTGTTTTACTTAGAAACTGGGGTGAGGGGTGGCATGAAAGCTGTGAAACATTTTACATGCCAAGGGTTAGTGGTAGCCAGTGTCCAAAATGAAACAAATTGTTCAGACTTCAGACTTAGGGGGTGTGTTCTTCTGATTTGTGATGTTGATGATTTTGCTAGTTTGCTCGGTTTTGTCTCCGACCATCGTGTCATCATGATTGTGCAGGTACCTCGAGAGGCCCTTGAGTTTGCTGGAATGTCGATTAACTTCCGTTCCGGCAAATTCGGGTACTCCATATGTCCTATTTTCAGCAAAGGTCATGCTGAAATTTTCCATGAATTTTAGCATGACTTTGCTAAAAATAGGACATATGCGGTACTTGCGACTAATGCCTGTTATCTTGCTTGTTTTATGATCTGTTGTAAGGGTACTAATTGGTCTCTTCTGCTGCTTATCAGAGATGGCGGGAAGCAGCCACCGCCGCTCTGCGACACCACAGTACGAGTTGGATGCTTCCGAGTTCTTCACTATCATATTTGAGACTTCAGTATCATCCATGACGCAGGTATATAAAATGAGAGATCTCCCCTTCACCCATCTCATTATGATATCTGTTGTTTGCTACATCACTCATTCTACCAAACTACAGAGTCTGCCTGACATTTTTATGAACATGCTGATGGGTGAAGATCCGCCAAATAATGTGAAGTTGCGACAGGTCGGCAGCGGGTTTCGTAGGTAGTGGGATGTGGAGTTGGTGATGAAGGAGGGCCACATGTACTTGTCTCGTGGGTGGGAGAAGTTCTACCGTGCCTACGACCTGTGGCTGGGGTACTTCCTTCTCTTCAGGTACGACGACGACGCTACCATGCTCATCGTGAAGGTGTTCAACACGACTATGTGTCGCATGCGCTACGCTGACGATGATGATGTCGGTACGTTCTGCCTCTTCTTATTCCTCTACATTTGGCTTTGTCTCGCATCGATTGTTAACGGTCATTGTTGCATTTTGGACAGGTAATGGGAGCAACAGCAGCGATTCTGGCAGCAGCGATTCTGGCTGTAGCGAAAGCAGCAGTGATTCTGGCTGTAGCGAAAGCAGCAATGATTCTGGCAGCAGCATAGACAACAAGAAGGATGATCTGGACTAGAGTGCGGGAGAAGAGGAGCTGAGTGGGGATGAGGAACTGCAGGATGACGATGGGCATCAGGCTGAGGATGACCTAGCGCTGGTGGTGGCTGACCAAGGGCAAGAGATGGTGGTGGCTGACCATGGGCAAGAGATGGTGGTGGCTGACCATGGGCAAGAGATGGAGGTGGCTGAGGATGACCTAGCGATGGTCGTGCCTGAAGGTGGCCTCGTGATGGTGGTGGTGCCTGACAATGACCACGCACCGGTGGTGGCGCCGGCGATCCCACAGCTGGGCGACATGACCACACCAATTGTGGTAGAAGACTACATCCCACTGCATCCACTACCTCCACCGCCTCGCCGCTCTTGGCGCATCAGGTTGAGGAAGGAGAAGGAGAAGAACAATGCATGAGAACTGAACTTTGTCAAGTATGTCAGATCTCCAAAATGATATATATATACTTAGTTACCTATGTTATCTCTAATATGCTTAGTTTCCTATAGGTTAGCTTCATTTTACCTAAGTTGGCTCAAATATGCTAACTTAGAGCTTATATGCTTAGTTTCCTATAGGTTAGCTCCAAAATAACTTATGTTAGCACAAAATGATCAAGTTTACATAATAAGCTGATAGTCTTTTTCTTATTCTTCTTTTCCAAAATGACATAGGTTAGCTTCATTTTACCTAAGTTGGCTCTAATATACTAACTTAGAGCTTATATGCTTAGTTACCTATAGGTTAGCTCCAAAATAACTTATGGTAGCACAAAATGATCAAGTTTACATAATAAGCTTATAGTCTTCTTCTTATTTTTCTTCTTTTCCAAAATGACATAGGTTAGCTTCATTTTACCTAAGTTGGCTCTAATATGCTAACTTAGAGCTTATATGCTTAGTTTCCTATAGGTTAGCTCCAAAATTACTTATGTTAGCACAAAATGATCAAGTTTACATAATCAGCTTATAGTCTTCTTCTTATTCTTCTTCTTTTTGAAAATTCTTCTTATTCTTCTTCTAGTGTTCTTCTTCTTCTAGTATTCTTCTAGTCTTCTTCTTCTTCTTCTTCTAACTTCTTGTTTATCATTTTGAAGATTTGATTTAATTCACGGAAGCTTGCATGGATGGAGTGCTTCTTTTCCATTTGTGTTTTTATTTTGTATCAATGTGAAACTTTTGTGAATTGATGGATAACGGTGTTGGATGAACAATGTGAAACTTTTGTAATATGTAACGATGGAACTATGTGTTGGCTATGTATGTATATATGATGGAACTTGTGTGTTGGCTATGATTGTTATATGGATGCTTGTTGTATATATATGTGTTGGATATCACATATGTGAAATAGTGACCTGAGATTAATAAAAAAAATTAAAAAAAATTGTTACTAATGGCGCACTACCATGTGGTGCGCCATTAGTATAGCAGACTCTAGTGGCGCACTGTGGGCAAAGCTAATGGCGCACTGCGTGGTGCGCCATTAGTATACCAGATACTAATGGCGCACCAATGGTGCGCCATTAGTAAAAAATACTAGTGGCGTGCTACTAATGGCGCACCGGTAGTGCGCCATTAGTAGGCAAAACCGGTGCGCCATTAGTAGGCCTTTTCCTAGTAGTGTCATAGTTGAGGGATAAATCTTGGTTTTCTCCTCTTTCAAGTTCCTCATAGTGATCAGCAGATCTAAATCGCAAGTGACTCAAAGAATAGAGCTATGCTCCCCGACAACGGCGCTAGAAAATAGTCTTGATAACCCACAAGTATAGGGGATCGCAACAGTTTTCGACGGTAGAGTATTCAACCCAAATTTATTGATTCGACACAAGGGGAGCCAAAGAATATTCTCAAGTATTAACAATTCAGTTGTCAATTCAACCACACCTGGATAACTTAATATCTGTAGCAAAGTATTTTGTAGCAAAAGTAGTATGTAAGTAACGGTAACGGTAGCAAAAGTAACAGTAGGAGTTTTGTAGTAACCGTAACATTGGCAACGATAAAGTAACTAAGCAAAGAGCAATATGTGAAAAGCTTGTAATAGTTATAACATAGGGTGACACAAAACTAGCTCCAGTTCATCAATGTAATGTAGGCATGTATTCTGAATATAGTCATACGTGCTTATGGAAAAGAACTTCCATGACATCCTTTGTCCTACCCTCCCGTGGCAGCGGGGTCCTATTGGAAACTAAGGGATATTAAGGCCTCCTTTTAATAGAGAACCGGACCAAAGAATCAACACTTAGTGAATACATGGACTCCTCAAACTACGGTCATCATCGGGAGTGGTCCCAATTATTGTCACTTCGGGGTTACCGGATCATAACACATAGTAGGTGACTATAGACTTGCAAGATAAGATCAAGAACTCACATATATTCATGAAAACATAATAGGTTCAGATCTGAAATCATGGCACTCGGGCCCTAGTGAGAAGCATTAAGCATAGCAAAGTCATATCAACATCAATCTTAGAACATAATGGTTACTAGGATCAAACCCTAACAAATCTAACTCGATTACATGGTAAATCTCATCCAACCCATCACCGTCCAGCAAGCCTACGATGGAATTACTCACGCACGATGGTGAGCATCATGAAATTGGTGATGGAGGATGGTTGATGATGATGACGGCGACGAATTCCCCTCTCTTGAGCCCTAAACGAACTCTAGATAAGCCCTCCCGAGAGAGATTAGGGCTTGGCGGTGGCTCTGTATCGTAAAATGTGATGAATCCTTCTCTCTGATTTTTTTCTCCCGAACGTGAATATATAGAGTTGGAGTTGAGGTCGGTGGAGCATCAGGGGGCCTACAAGGAAGGGGGCGCGCCCAAGGGGGTAGGGCGCCCCCACCCTCGGGACAGGGTGTGGGCCCCTGCCCTTGACTTTTTCGCCAGTATTTTTTATTAATTCCAAAAATATTCTCCGTGGAGTTTCAGGTCATTCCGAGAACTTTTATTTCTGTACAAAAATAACACCATGGCAATTCTACTGAAAACAGCGTCAGTCGGGGTTAGTTCGATTCAAATCATGCAAGTTCAACAAGGGCAAAAGTGTTTGGATAAGTAGATACGATGGAGACGTATCAACCGACCGATGAAGCTCTTGCTCCCTGACCTGCTCCGGATCGTTCTCCTTGCCAAAGATGTAACGCAGGTAGGTGTCGATGGCGAAGCTTTGGTCATTGCCTGGCATGCTTGGAATAACTAATGGTAGATGGGTGAGGACTAGATCTTCACAGAGTGTCGTGGCGGTGCGTTGCCGCCTGGGTTATATGCAGCAAGCTGTTAGCTGGTGGCGGGAAACCGGTGAGGGAATAGGCGTGGATTTTACAATTCACCCATGTGGAGCGCGGGAAGCATTCGCTGGAGCGCGGGAATATTAAGTGGAGCACACACACAACCCGAATACCGTATCCGGTGCCACGTGTTATTTATCACAAAAGTGTTAACATAAGGAAATGCATGTGTAACTTACTAATCATCGCACATGAGTACTCGCAGACGCATCGTGTGTGATACTCCTAGCCACCGTAAGCAACTAGTTTGCATTGTTCAATGTTTTTTGTACACACAGAATCACAAACGAACTAACTGTATTAACCGTCTGTGTTGTAAATTCTCATCGCAAACAGTTCATCCGAGTCGACTGTTTGCCACGTATCACACACATCTTGTTAAGTTGAACAGTTTCTATTGCGTTCGCTAATCGAAAATAGTTCGCCCAAGTGAACCGTATGCCCTGTATCACACACATCTTGATCTGGATAACCGTTTATGTTGCACTCCCTAGTAGCAAAGGGTTCATCGGAGCGAACTGTATGCCGTATATCACACACACACATTGATATGGCTACCCGTTTCTATTGTTTTGCCTCATTGCAAACAGTTCGAGCGGGTTAACCGTGCGCCCTGCATCACACACGCAACTAAAATCTGAACCGTGTTTGATGCATCCTCCATCGCAAATGTTTTGCACCTTTTTGACGGTTTTTTTACACCACAGTTTGCAATTATGTCTTCGCACACAGTTTCATCGAAGGGTCTCTAATTGTAGTGTCACGTTAGCAGCATCCTGCAGTAGTGATTGTTTATGTGAATTATGCAATGCCATCTTGTTTAGCCAGGCATCATATATGTGAATTTTGCAATGCCATCCTGCTTAGCTAGTCATCTTATATGTGAATTATATCAGGCCATCCTTTTTTCGTTACGAATTACATTTGTCAACAATGTTAGTACATTCCACTACTCTTCGTGTGCATCATCCATTTGACACGGTGATGGAAAATTCTGGAGTGAAAACAATGTCTTCAGAGCCGACTATGCTATCTTACGAAGCGCATATCTCGCTGGTTACGGATAGCTCCTCGGAGGAGGATTCAGAGACAGATGACCAGTCCTATCCCCCCCTGAGGTGTATGCTCTAACCTGACAGGGTTATGTTGCTCATCTCGTGCATATGGTGTCTTGCATTGCTTTGTTATTTGATTAGTTTAGACATGCTTTGTGTGAATGCCACCTGTTTAGTGTCTAATTACCATATATGGTGAATTATGCTTTGCCATCTTGTTGCAAGACATTATATATGTGAATTATGAAATGCTATCTTGTTGCAAAGGCATTATATATGTCAATTCTGCAATGCCATGTTGTTTAGCCAATCATCATGTATGTGAATTATATCATGCTATCATTTTTTTGTATTACGTCTTCCATTTGTCGACAACGTTTGTATATTCAACTACTCTTCCTGTGCATCAGCCATTTGAAGTGGTGATGGAAGTATCTGGAGTGAAAGCAAGGTATTCAGAGCAGACAATGCTACCTGCTGAAGCAGACATCTTGCTGGATACAGAGAGCTCCTCAGAGGAGGATTCAGAGACTGATGAGCAGTCCTATTTCCCCCCTAAGGTGTATGCTCAAACTTGGCAGGGTTATATTACCCATGTCATGCATGTTGTCTTGCATTGCTTAGTTTTTACATCATATATGGATTGCCATCTTCTTACTTGCTTACTATATAAATCATATATTTGAATTATAGCATGCCATCATGTTTACATACACAGCATCTATCTGAATTATGGCAAGGCAACGCATTTAATAAAGACATCATATAGTTATATCATCTCATCCTGCTTAGTGTTTACAGTCATCATATTTTGAATTATGTCATTCTATCCGAGAATTTTATCATGCTATCATGTTTCCATAGGCGGCATGTATGTGAATTAGGGCATGCCAACCTATTTAATAAACACATTATATAGTTATATCATGTCATCCTGTTTACATAGTCATCATATTTTGAACTATGTATTTCCATCTTTTTTAGTTAGCCATCATAATGTGAAATTGTGTAATGCTATCCTGTTTAGTTAGCCTTCATATATGTGAAATTGTGTCATGCTATCCTGTTTGGTTAGACAGCATAAATGTGAATTATTTCATGCCCTCTTTTATTCCCCACTATCCATTGACCTGTCTATCATACAATGTATGTACATTCAATTACTTTTCTTTTTTATCAGCCATTTGAATTGGAGAGGATGATGGCGGTATCTAAGGGAGTAAAAACGCAGTCTTCAGAAAAGATAGTGCTACCAGTTGATTGATGTCTACTATGCAACCTTCTTTTTGTGGACATTGTTGGGACTCCAAGGGTAGAGGTTTGTAGGATACTAGCAAATTTCCCTTAAGTGGATGACCTAAGGTTTATCAATCCGTGGGAGGCGTAGGATGAAGATGGTCTCTCTCAAACAACCCTGCAACCAAATAACAAAGAGTCTCTTGTGTCCCCAACACACCCAATACAATGGTAAATTGTATAGGTGCACTAGTTCGGCGAAGATATGGTGATACAAGTGCAATATGGATGGTAGATATAAGTATTTGCAATCTGAAAAATATAAAAACAGAAAGGTAACTAATGATAAAAGTGAGCATAAACAGTATTGAATGCTGGGAAACAAGGCCTAGGGTTCATACTTTCACTAGTGCAACTTCTCTCAACAATAATAAGATAACTGGATCATATAACTATCCCTCAACATGCAACAAAGAGTCACTCCAAAGTCACTAATAGCGGAGAACAAACGAAGAGATTATTGTAGGGTACAAAACCACCTCAAAGTTATTCGTTTTGATCGATCTATCCAAGTGTCCATAGTAGAATAACACGAAGCTATTATTTTCGTTCGATCTATCATAGAGTTCGTACTAGAATAACACCTTAAGACACAAATCAACCAAAACCTTAATGTCACCTAAATACTCCAATGTCACCTCAAGTATCCGTGGGCATGATTATACGGTATGCATCTCACAATCTCAGATTCATCTATTCAACCAACACAAAGAACTTGAAAGAGTGCCCCAAAGTTTCTACCGGAGAGTCAAGATGAAAACGTGTGCCAACCCCTATGCATAAGTGAAGGAAATATGCCCTAGAGGCAATAACAAAATTATTATTCATGCTAGAATTGTATTAACTAGAAACTTGATACATGTGTGAATACATAGACAAAACAATGTGTCAATAGTATGCCTCTACTTGACTAGCTCGTTGAATCAAAGATGGTTAAGTTTCCTAGCCATAGACATGAGTTGTCATTTTATTAATGGGATCACATCATTAGGAGAATGATGTGATTGACTTGACCCATTCCGTTAGCTTAGCACTTGATCGTTTAATATGTTGCTATTGCTCTCTTCATGACATATACATGTTCCTATGACTATGAGATTATGCAACTCCCATTTACCGGAGGAACACTTTGTGTGCTACCAAATGTCAAAACGTAACTGGGTGATTATAAAGGTGCTCTACAGGTGTCTCCAAAGGTACTTGTTGGTTTGATGTATTTCGAGATTAGGATTTTTCACTCCGATTGTCGGAGAGGTATCTCTGGGCCCTCTCCGTAATGCACATCACCATAAGCCTTGCAAGCAATGTAGCTAATGAGTTAGTTACAGGATGCTGCACTACATAACGAGTAAAGGGACTTGCTGGTAACGAGATTGAACTAGGTATTGAGATACCGACGATTGAATCTCGGGCAAGTAACATACCGATGACAAAGGGAAAAACGTATGTTGTTATGCAGTTTGACCGATAAAGATCTTCGTAGAATATGTGGGAGCCAATATGTGCATCCATGTTCCTCTATTGGTTATTGGCCGGAGACGTGTCTCGGTCATGTCTACATAGTTCTCGAACCCGTAGGATCTGCACGCTTAAAGTACAATGAAGGTTATATTATGAGTTTATGTGTTTTGATGTACCGAAGGTAGTTCGGAGCCCCGGATGTGATCATGGACATGACGAGGAGTCTCGATATGGTCAAGACATAAAGATCGATATATTGGACGACTATATTTCGACACCGGAATGGTTCCGTGTGAGATTGAGATAATACCGGAGCACCGGGAGGTTATCGAAACCCCCCGGGAGGTATATGGGCCTTAATGGGCTCTAGTGGAAAGGAGGGGAAAGGATCAAGGGAGGGGGCGCCTCCCCCCCCCCGCCAAGCCCAAACCAAATTGGGACGGGGGCCGGCACCCCCTTTCCTTCCTCCCTCCTTCTTCTTCCTTCCCTCTCCCTCTCCAAATTGGAAAAGGAGGGGTCCTACTCCCTGTGGGAGTAGGACTCCCCCCCTTGGGCGCGCCTCCTCCTCCTGGTTGGCCCTCTCCTCCCCTCCTTTATATACAGAGGAGGGGAGCACCCCATAGACACAACAATTGATCCCTTGGATCTCTTAGCCGTGTGCGGTGCCCCCCTCCAGCATAATCCACCTCGATAATATCGTAGCGGTGCTTAGGCGAAGCCCTACATCGGTAGAACATCATCGTCGTCACCATGCCATCGTGCTGACGAAACTCTCCCTCAAAGCTCGGCTGGATCAGAGTTCTTGGGACGTCATTGAGCTGAATGTGTGCTGAACTCGGAGGTGCCATACGTTCGGTACTTGATCGGCCGGATCCTGAAGACATACGACTACATCAACCGCGTTGTGCTAACGCTTCCGCTTTCGGTCTACGAGGGTACGTGGACACACTCTGCCATCTCATTTCTATGCATCACCATGATCTTGCATGTGCGTTGGAATTTTTTTGAAATTACTACGTTCCCCAACAGTGGCATCCGAGCCAAGTTTTATGCGTAGATCTTATATGCACGAGTAAAACACAAGTGAGTTGTGGGCGATACAAGTCATACTACTTACGCGAGACTGGTTTTACCGTCGTGCTTTGCACACAGGTGACTAGCGGGTGTCAGTTTCTCCAACTTTAGTTGAACCAAGTGTGGCTATGCCCGATCCTTGAGAAGGTTAAAACAACACTAACTTGACGAACTATCGTTGTGGTTTTGATGCGTAGGTAAGAAAGGTTCTTGCTCAGCCTATAGCAGCCACGTAAAACTTGCAACAACAAAATAGAGGACGTCTAACTAGTTTATGCAGGGCATGTTGTGATGTGATATGGTCAAGGCATGATGCTATATTTTATTGTATGAGATGATCATGTTTTGTAACCGAGTTATCGGCAACTGGCAGGAGCCATATGGTTGTCGCTTTATTGTATGCAATGCAATTGCCCTGTAATTGCTTTACTTTATCACTAAGCGGTAGCGATAGTCGTAGAAGCAATAGTTGGCGAGACGACAACGATGCTATGATAGAGATCAAGGTGTCGCTGTCGGTGTCAAAACCGGCGGATCTCGGGTAGGGGGTCCCGATCTGTGCGTCTTAGGCTGATGGTTACATGAAGCGAGGGACACAATGTTTACCCAGGTTCGGGCCCTCTTGATGGAGGTAAAACCCTACTTCCTGCTTGATTAATATTGAAGATATGTGGAATACAAGAGTAGATCTACCACGAGATCGTAGAGGCTAAATCTTTAGAGCTAGCCTATGATGGTATGATTGTAATTGTGATCGGCCTTCTAAGGACCATGCTCTCCAGTTTATATAGACACCGGAGAGCTAGGGTTTGCATGGAGTCAGTTTACAAGGAAGGAAACATAATATCCGGATCGCCAAGCTTGTCTTCCACGCAAAGGAGAGTCCCATCCGGACACGAGCCGAAGTCTTGAGTCTTGTATCTTGACGCTTCTATAGTCCGGACGATGTATATAGTCCGGCTGTCCGGATACCCCCTTATCCAGGACTCCCTCAGTCGCGCCGGTGACGATGGTGATCATGACGGTGCTTCGGAGATGGAGATGACAAGCACAAGATGATGATGGCCATATCATATCACTTATATTGATTGCATCTGATGTTTATCATTTATGCATCTCATCTTGCTTTTATTGATAGTAGCATTATAAGTTGATCTCTCACTAAATTTCAAGATAAAAGTGTTCTCCCTGACTATGCACCATTGCCAAAGTTCGTCATGCCCACACACCACGTGATGATCGGGTGTGATAAGCTCTACATCCATCTACAACGGGTGCAAGCCAATTTTGCACACGCAGAATACTCAGGTTAAACTTGACGAGCCTAGCATATGTAGATATGGCCTCGGAACACTGAGACCGAAAGGTCGAGCATGAATCATATAGTAGATATGATCAACATAGTGATGTTCACCATTGAAAACTACTCCATTTCACGTGATGATCGGTTATGGTTTAGTTGATTTGGATCACGTGATCACTTAGATGATTAGAGGGATATCTATCTAAGTGGGAGTTCTCAAGTAATATGATTAATTGAACTTTCATTTATCATGAACTTAGTCCTGATAGTATTTTGCAAATTATGTTGTAGATCAATAGCTCGCATTGTTGCTTCCCTATGTTTATTTTGATATGTTCCTAGAGAAAAACTATGTTGAAAGATGTTAGTAGCAATGATGCGGATAGGACCCATGATCTGAGGATTATCCTCATTGCTGCACAGAAGAATTATGTCCTTGATGCACCCCTAGGTGACGGACCTCTTGCAGGAGCATATACAAACGTTATGAACGTTTGACAAAGCTCGGTATGATGACTACTTGATAGTTAGTGCACCATGCTTAACAGCTTAGAATCGGGACTTCAAAGACGTTTTGAACATCATGGACCATATGAGATGTTCCAGCAGTTGAAGTTCATATTTCAAGCAAATACCCAAGTTGAGAGATATGAAGTCTCCAACAAGTTCTATAGCTAAAAGATGGAGGAGAATTGCTCAACTAGTGAGCATGTGCTCAGATTGTCTGGGTACTACACTCGCTTGAATCAAGTGGGAGTTAATCTTCCAGATAAGATAGTGATTGACAGAGTTCTCTAGCCACCATCACCAAGTTACTGGAACTTCATGATGAACTATAGTATGCAAGGGATGACGATAACGATTCGCGAGATCTTTGTGATGCTGAAATCAATGAAGGTAGAAATCAAGAAAAAGCATCAAGTATTGATGATTGACAAGACCACTAGCTTCAAGAAAAAGGGCAAAGGGAAAGAAAGGGAACTTCAAGTAGAATGGCAAGCAAGTTGTCACTCCCGTGAAGAAGCCCAAAGTTGGACCAAAGCCCGAAACTGAGTGCTTCTACTGCAAAGGAAATGGTCACTGGAAGTGGAAATGCCCTGAATATTTGGTAGATAAGAAAGATGGCAAAGTGAACAAGGGTATATTTGATATACAGGTTATTGATGTGTACCTTACTAGTGTTTGTAGTAACCCCTGGGTATTTGATACTTGTTCAATTGCTAAGATTAGTAACTCGAAACATGAGTTACAGAATAAACAGAGACTAATTGAGGGTAAAGTAATGATGTTTGTTGGAAGTGGTTCCAAGATTGATATGATCATCATCACACACTCCCTATATTTTCGAGATTAGTGTTGAGCCTAAATAAATGTTATTTGGTGTTTGTGTTGTGTATATATAAGATGAGATCATGTTTATTGCGATACGATTATTCATCTAAGACAGAGAATACATTGTTATTCTGTTTACATGAATAAAACCTTCTATGATCATACACCCAATGTTGATGGTTTATTGAATCTTGATCATGGTGATACACATATTCATAATATTGATGCCAAAAGATGCAAAGTTGATAATGATAGTGCAACATATTTGTGGCACTGCCGTTTGGGTCATATCGTTGTAAAGCGCATGAAGAAACTCCATAAAGATAGACTTTTGGAATCACTTGATTATGAATCATTTGATGCTTGTGAACCATGCCTTTTGGGAAAGATGACTAAAACTCCGTTCTCCGGAACAATGGAACGAGCTACTAACTTGTTGGAAATAATACATACCGATGTATGCGGTTCAATGAGTGTTGATGCTTGTGGAGGGTATCGTTATTTCCTGACCTTCACACATGATTTGAGCAGATATGAGTATATCTACTTAATGAAGCACAAGTCTGAAACATTTGAAAAGTTCAAAGAATTTCAGAGTGAAGTGGAGAATCATCGTAACAAGAAAATAAAGTTTCTACAATCTGATCGGGGAGGAGAATATTTGATTTACGAGTATAGCCTTCATATAAAACAATGTGGAATAGTGTCACAGCTCACGCCACATGGAATACCATAGCGTAATGGTGTGTCCGAACATCGTAACCGCACTTTATTGGATATGGTGCGATCTATGATGTATCTTACCGATTTACCACTATCGTTTTGGGGTTATGCATTAGAGATAGTTGCATTCACTGTAAATAGGGCACCATCAAAATCCATTGAGACGATCCTTATGAACTGTGGTTTGGCAAGAAACCTAAGTTGTCATTTCTTAAAGTTTGGGGCTGCGATGCTTATGTGAAAAAGTTTCAGCTTGATAAGCTCGAATCCAAATCGGAGAAGTGTGTCTTCATAGAATACCCAAAGGAAACTATTGGGTACACCTTCTATCACAGATCTGAAGGCAAAACATTTGTTGCTAAGAATGGATCCTTTCTAGAGAAGGAGTTTCTCTCAAAAGAAGAGAGTGGGAGGAAAGTAGAACTTGATGAGGTAACTATACCTGCTCCCTTATTGGAAAGTAGTTCATCACAAAAATAAGTTCCAATGATTCCTACACCAATTAGTGAGGAAGCTAATGATGATGATCATGAAACTTCAGATTAAGTTACTACAGAACCTCATAGAGGTCTTCCAAAGTACACTTCGCCGCAGAGTGGTACGGTAATCTTGTTCTGGAAGTCATATTACTAGACCATGATGAACCTACGAACTATGAGGAACCAATGATGAGCCCAGATTCCGCGAAATGCCTTGAGGCCATGAAATCTGAGATTGGATCCATGTATGACAACAAAGTGTGGACTTTGGTGGAGTTGCCCGATGATCGGCAAGCCATATTGTATAAATGGATCTTCAAGAGGAAGACAGATGTTGATAGTAGTGTTACTATCTACAAAGCTCGACTTGTCACAAAAGGCTTTTTCGACAAGTTCAAGGTGTTGAAAATGATGAGATTTTCTCACTTGTATCGATGCTTAAGTCTGTCCGAATCATGTTAGCAATTTCTACATTTTATGAAATTTGGCAAATGGATGTCCAAAACTACATTCCTTAATGGATTTATTAAAGAAGAAGTTGTATATGATGCAACCAGAAGGTTTTGTCAATCCTAAAGGTGCTAACTAAGTGTGCAAGATCCAGTGATCCATCTATGGACTTGTGCAAGCATCTCAGAGTTGGAATATAAGCTTTGATGAGTTGATCAAAGCATATGGTTTTTATATAGACTTTTGGAGAAGCCTGTATTTACAAGAAAGTGAGTGGGAGCTCTGTAGCATTTCTAATATTATATGTAGATGACATATTGTTATTTGGAAATGATGTAGAATTTCTGGATAGCATAAAAGGAGTGTTTGAAAGGAGTTTTTTCAAAGAAAGACCTCAGTGAAGCTACTTACACATTGAGCATCAAGAACTATAGAGATAGATCAAGACGCTTGATAAGATTTTTCAATGGGTACATACCTTGACAAGTTTTTTGAAGTAGTTCAAAATGGAACAGTCAAAGAAGGAGTTCTTGCCTGTGTTGCAAGGTGTGAAGTTGAGTAAGACTCAAAGCTCGACATGACAGAAGATAGAGAGAGAATGAAAGTCGTTCCCTATGCCTCAGTCATAGGTTCTATGAAGTATGCTATGTTGTGTACCATACCTATTGTATACCCTGCCCTGAGTTTGGCAAGGGAGTACAATAGTGATCTAGGAGTAGATCAATGGACATTGGTCAAAATTATCCTTAGTGGAATAAAGATATGTTTCT
This sequence comes from Triticum aestivum, assembly GCF_018294505.1. Taxonomy (NCBI): domain Eukaryota; kingdom Viridiplantae; phylum Streptophyta; class Magnoliopsida; order Poales; family Poaceae; genus Triticum; species Triticum aestivum. The sequence goes on from NC_057798.1 coordinate 77,507,392, forward strand.
CAATTATGTAGGTGACAAAAGGTTTGTCATAAATGGTTATGCCAATGCAAGTTTTGACACTGATCTGGATGACTCTAAGTCTCAATCTGGATACATATTGAAAGTGAGAGCTATTCTCTAGAGTAGCTCCGTGCAGAGCATTGTAGACATAGAAATTTGCAAAAATACTTATGGATCTGAATGTGACAGACCCGTTGACTAAAATTATCTCACAAGCAAAACATGATCAGACCTTAGTACTCTCTGGGTGTTAATAACATAGCGATGTGAGCTATATTACTAACTCTAGTAAACCATTTGGGTGTTGGTCACATGTCGATGTGAACTATCGGTGTTAACCACATAAAGATGTGAACTATTGATGTTAAATCACATGGCAATGTGAACTAGATTATTGACTCTAGTGCAAGTGGGAGACTACAGGAAATATGCCCTAGAGGCAATAATAAAGTTATTATTTATTTCCTTATTTCATGATAAATGTTTATTATTCATGATAGAATTGTATTAACTGGAAACTTGATACATGTGTGAATACATAGACAAAACAATGTGTCACTAGTATGCCTCTACTTGACTAGCTCATTGAATCAAAGATGGTTAAGTTTCCTAGCCATAGACATGAGTTGTCATTTGATTAACAGGATCACATCATTAGGAGAATGATGTGATTGACTTGACCCATTCCATTAGCTTAGCACTTGATCGTTTAGTATGTTGCTATTGCTTTCTTCATTACTTATACATGTTCCTATGACTATGAGATTATGCAACTCCCATTTACCGGAGGAACACTTTGTGTGCTACCAAACATCACAACATAACTGGGTGATTATAAAGGTGCTCTACGGGTGTCTCCGAAGGTACTTGTTGGGTTGGCGTATTTTGATATTAGGATTTGTCACTCCAATTGTCGGAGAGGTATCTCTGGGCCCTCTCGGTAATGCACATCACTATAAGCCTTGCAAGCAATGTAGCGTATGAGTTATTTACGTGATGATGCATTACGTAACGAGTAAAAAGACTTGCCGGTAACGAGATTGAATTAGGTATTGAGATACCGACAATCGATTCTCGGGCAAGTAACATACCGATGACAAAGGGAACAACGTATGTTGTTGTGCCGTTTGACTGATAAAGATTTTCGTAGAATATGTGGGACCCAATATGAGCATCTAGGTTCTGCTATTGGTTATTGACCGGAGACGTGTCTCGGTCATGTCTACATATGTCTCGAACCCGTAGGGTCCGCACACTTAAATTTCGATGATGCTTATATTATGAGTTTATGTGTTTTGACGTACAGAAGGTAGTTCGGAGTCCCGGATGTGATCACGGACATGACGAGGAGTCTCGAAATGGTTGAGACATAAAGATCGATATATTGGACGACTATATTTGGACACATGAATGGTTTCGGGTGAGATTGGGATAATACCGGAGCACCGAGAGGTTATCGAAACCCCTCGGGAGGTATATGGGCCTTGATGGGCTTTAGTAGAAAGGAGGGTAAAGGAGCAAGGGAGGGGGCGCCCCCCAAGCCCAATCTAAATTGGGAGGGGGGCCGCCCCCCCCTTTCGTTCCTCCCTCCTTCCTCTTCCTTCCCTCTCCCTCTCCAAATAGGAAAAGGAGGAGTCCTACTCCCGGTGGGAGTAGGACTCCCCCCCTTGGGCGCGCCTCCTCCTCCTAGCGGGCCCTCTCCTCCCCTCCTTTATATACAGAGGAGGGGGCACCCCATAGACACAACAATTGATCCCTTGGATCTCCTAGCCGTGTGCGGTGCCCCCTCCACAATAATCCACCTCGATAATATCATAGCAGTGCTTAGGCGAAGCCCTGCGTCAGTAGAACATCATCATCGTCACCACGCCGTTGTGCTGACAAAACTCTCCCTCAAAGCTCGGCTGGATCGGAGTTCGAGGGACATCATCGTGATGAGCGTGCGCTGTACTCGAAGGTGCCATACGTTCGGTACTTGATCGGTCGGATTGTGAAGATGTACGACTACATCAACCGCGTTTTGCTAACGCTTCCGCTTTCGGTCTACGAGGGTACGTGGACACACTCTCACTACAAGAAATATGTCAACTTATGACCACCACTATTGGTCACTGAAAGGTCACAAATTTCCATTTATGACCTTTTTGTGACCAAAAACAGAAGGTCAAAAGCTGGCCGTCGTAAACTGACTATAGCGACCTTGGTTACGACCAAAATATTCCTACTGTGGCGTTTTGGTCACTAGCAACCTGCCCCAGGCCATGTAGGCATCGAGCGTGGCAAGCTGATGTGGCACAAGATTCAGCCCGGTCCAATTTGATTTTCTACATGGGCCTAGCCCAACAATTCGGCCTTTTTAATGTATTTTTTTTCTGTGCTTTTATTAGCTACCTGGGTCTGGCCCAACAATTCAGCCTTATTGATTTCTTTGCGTGGCCCTTGATTTTCTTTTTGATCATGTATTTTCTGGGCCATTTCTTTGCTGGGCTGAATCCCAGTTATCATGTTCTCTTAAGTGGGTCCAAGTTGTTCGGTTCTAGCAAGTGGGTCCGACTTGTCAGGGCCATATTCCTCATTTCATTTTGACAGTAAATAAATAACCAATATTTAAATTGGCACTGACAAAAAACACATATAATACTTCAAATAACAACAGCCAGATTCAGTATAGAGCCAGATTCTGTATGGAGCTCCTGCTCTACAAATAACATGCAATACAATGGTGCTCCTGCTCTACAAATAACTCTACAAGTGGAGTAACTAATTTACAAGCTCTACAAACACCATATTCTTCAAGATGGAGCTCCTTCGTTAGAATTACAAACAGGCACATGCACCTGCTCTTGCTCTTGCTCATAGTCAGGACGCCCTGTTACATGAATCAACAAATAAGAATCAAAAAACTGGAGCAAATATATTATGAAGAGACCATTCAATAAAAAGGACAAGTTCTCAGAATGATAACACAAATTCAACTAGTACGATGCTTTTAGAAGTCACAAAAAATAACAATTACTACATGGCAGATGATCATGAAGAGTATAAACACATCTTAAATCTTACTTGTAAAAAGAGAATACATGCCTATCTCCAGCAATGTTATTATTATATAGAAAAAACCGTAAACGGATCCCACAATAGTACAGTACAAGTGTGGGTAGAATTCAAAAGGTACAGCTACAAGTTAGTAGATCAATAAAATATGGGACTTTTGCCAGTGCATGGTACTGAAGCCTGCAATCAGTATACTGTCATAACATTGCAGGAGTGCAAAACATAGATCTGGCATAGTTTACAACATAACAAACAAACTCTGACTAAGATGGGGGAGACAACCTAAACGAACCAGCTAACCGATAATCATTACTACAAAGCGATAATCAATACTGACAACGGAACACAATAAGATTCTACAACAAATCTCGTACAAACATAAGGTGCAGCATGGCACCAGATCCGCGGCAGGAAACACTTGGAGATCTAACAATTCACCCGCGAGAACGGTCCACAAAATAGCTACAGGAAAGAGGGGGAATTGGGGAGTGGGCAAACCTGAATCCCGGCGCGGGATGAGCGGGACACAGGCGCCTTCTTCTTGTCCTTGTCCTTGTCTGCGGCGCCCTTTGCCACCGTCGTCTTCGCCGCAAGCAGCCCCTTGCCTCCCTTCTCGGCCATCTCCCTTCGCAGCAGAGCCCCCTACATGCACACCCAACGAAACCATCAACAAAACCAAGCAAGCAAAAGAGATTTCAAGCGACAACACCGGGGATGCCATGCCTCACCTGGCTTCCTCTCGCCTCTCTTGGTATTACAGGCGACAGAACCGACCACTGGCGGGCAGGGCGGGAGGCGCTGAAGTTGAGGAAGAAACCCCGTTAAACACCACATTTCTGTCACCTGCATGCGTGAGGAAACCCAATCAAGGAACCATGCCAATGTATCCATGTTATAAAACAAAAAAGGAAAACAACATAAAACAGTACAGAGTTCTCCTGTAGATTGTGAAATGTTTTCTTCTCAAATTTCCAATTTGTAGATTGTGAATTGTTTAATCTAACTATCATGCTGGCATAGGATTGATTTTGGACTTTGCAATATTTAGTGAATGAAACTGTGAACTGTTTAGCGTTATCCTTTGTAGATAAAAACATAATTAGATTGTTGTTGTGCAAAGGTTGTTCATGTGCAGAGCTCTAAAAATATAAAAAGAAAATGCAGATTATTGTGCAGAGCAATAAGGACGCACATCTAGACTGGTAATCCCATTAAAACTTTATTCTCTAGGAATGGAATTGAAACGTGAACCGTGCAGCTACTCCGAAACTGCAAAGGCTATTATTGTGCAGAGCTTTGAAGATACAAAAAGAAATGCAGATTGTTTCTTTTGGAGCCTACTCTGTTCTGTGCAATGCATCCTGCAGAAATTAGGAAAAGAAAAAGTACAGCAGCCTTGGCTACTACATGTAGGGCAGATTTCTACCACACAAGCAAACACATACGATCAACAAACCAATTATGCAGTCAGCCCTCTGCTTATACAGCACCACAAACCAAACTTGAAAGCACTTCAACAGTAAATCAAACATGTTACTGATGCTAGTAATAAGAAGATGGACAGATGTGTATATATACCGGTGTTGACGGGGCCAAGGGTGGCCTGCTTGTAGAGGTTGTGGAGGCAGAGCTTCTCCTAGGAGTGCTCCTTCTTCTCCTAGGTGTGCTCCTCCTACAACAGCAGCAACAGCAGGTAAAGAACAACAATAGAGTCATATGAGCTGCTGGGTTCATAGCATCAGTTTGACACGAACAACAACAGAGATTAGAGTCATATGCCAACGAAAACAACAACAAAAGTAGTTTGATAGTAGCAGCAGCAGAAATAGTTTCAAGTAGTCTTTTCTGATGGATGTAAAACTTGAGAATCTAGTATACCATAGTAGAACTAATTTTCATATGCAGCATAATTTCAACCACCCAACTTAATTCTAGCCCTCCATTCTGAAGGATCTACTCCTGAACCATGCAGAACAAACAACAACAAAAAATAACAGCATTTCGAATAGTATAAACAGAGAACAGCCATGCCAATAAACTAATAATAAAATTCTGTGATAGATAAGAGAAAAACGGGACTGCAACACAGAATCGACAGCAGCTGCTACATCTAATTTAAATAAGACCATATCTACAACATATTTTCAATCATAAGGTGGCATCCTAACTTAAACTGACAAGCCATCCTAACTTAATTGACAAGCCATCCAATCCTAAGGATCTAATTTGAGAATCTGACACAGAACAATCTCATAAACAGGGGACTACAGCATGCCAAACAACAGAGAACACACATGCAGATATGAACCAGTAATAAATCTGTAATTAATCTCATAGACAGGGCACTGCATGATGGATTCGGCAACAGCCACATCTGATTATTCAGAACAAATCATATCAGATCGTGCGCGTAAGAACAGAACAGGGACCGCACGCAACCATGGGGATCTCATCTAACAGATGACGCATGATACACAGCGGGTCGGGAGGGAGGGAGGGTGGCACGTACCAACGACGGTGTTGGTGGGGTTCATGGCGACCTGGTTCTTGGCGGCGTCGCCGATGAGGCGCTCGATGTCGGTGAAGGCGACGTAGGAGGGCGTGGTACGGTTGCCCTGGTCATTGTCAATGTAGGAGGGCATCCTGGATCTGGGAGGGATAGAACACAAGGTGAGGAAGTGAGGGAGGGATGTGAGGAGGAGGAGATGGAGTGGAGGGACGCACCTGAGTCGCCGGGGTTTGGGTCGCCGGGGAGACGACGTGGAAGGACAGCCACCGCGGACACGCCCCCACGACAGGGTGGTGGGTTGGTGTGGGGTTCCGGAGCGGGGAGGAGGAGGAGGCGGCCATGGTGGACAGTACGGGGTGCGGGGGCGGCGGGGTTGTGTCGATTGGATCTGGGGGATCGAGGCAGGAGGTAGAGGGCGGAGGGTAGGGAGAGATGGTGAGGAGAGGGACAAGGTGGGCGGTGGGTGAGGAGGACGGCGAGGTAGGCGGTGGGTGGGAGGAAGGGTTGCCGCGCAGGGAGAGGACTGGATCTCCGTCGTCCTTGGTTGAGGTCGTCGGCGGGAGGGAGGATTGGATCGGGAGGGGGCGGTGGCGCAAGGAGATGGGGGGATCTGAGCTAGGGTTTGGGTGGGGGAAGGGGAGGGGCGTGCGGGAGGCCATGAACGACGGCCAGCTCCGGCGGAGGGAGGTGCCAGCGGCGATCTGGAAGGGAGGACGCAGCTCTCTCTCTCTCTCTCCGTTGGGCAAGACAGCGAGGAGATGGATGGATGTGGGAAAGAAAGGAGGCGGGGGGTGGATGGAAAATGACCAGCTAGGGTTTCGTGTTAGGTGTGGAAGGGTTGAGGACAACCGTTGGATCCACGAGCATCCGACGACGTATGATGCACGATCCGCGTGAAACGTCTACAGACCAATCAGAATGCAGTATGATGCTATGACCATCTAAATTGGTCATAGTTGTCTAAAAATAATATGTTAAAATCATGTCAGCTATTTTGTGACCTGAGAAATTCAAAAAGAAAATAAAAAACCTTCTCATTGTGTACCAAAATGTGAACGGGTTTTCAGAAAAAATAACAACATGAAAAAATATAAATATCTTCAAAAAGGTGTATTGAGAAATGAGTTTTCTTGCAAAAATAAACATTTTTCAATTTTCGAGAGCCCAAAATGAGTTTTTTTGTGAAGGACCTACCATATATTTGTTGCAAAATTGGACCAAATCATTTTTCTAAAATACTAGTCCATACTTAATGCACAATTGACAAAATGGTTGGGTGTCAAAAATTTTGATCCACCTCTGGTGAAAAAGAGAAATTCCCGCCGATTCAGCTGGAAACGGGTCAAATTTGAACTGTAGTTGCCTCGTAGTTTGCTATTTATTTTTTCAAAAAATCATTTCTAGGTACATAAGTATCTATTTAATCAGAGAAACACCAAAAAAATTCCAAGATTCAACCACTAGCTAGGAACGGTCATTCCCGCTGTTTTGACCGCATTTTGAAACGGGCATAAAAAATTCAAAAAAAATCAAAAAAATGGGAAACCTTCGCATTGTGTCATTATATGTGGCCAAGTTCCCAGGAAAAATAACAAACTTGTAATACGGCAATTATTATAAAAAAGTGTTCTCAGAAACGAGCTACCAAGCGTGAAGATTCATGGCTTTCAAGCCAAATGATCAATCTTATGGCCACATTCATGGCATAGTTTGTTCAAATGATCACATATTGTGCACAAGGGTGCATATTAGAATGGCAAACAATGTTGCCTAAGGAAGTTTTCATTTTCTTTGGACGAAAAAACCATTTTTCATTTTCCGAGTGCCCGAAAGGAGGTTTTTTGTGAAGGAACTACCAAATAATTGTTGCAAAATTGGACCAAATCATTTTTCTGAAATACTAGGACATATTTAATGCATAATTGACCAAATGGTTGGGTGAAAAAAGTTTTGATCCACCTCCCGTGAAAAAGACAAATTACCGCCGATTCAGTTGGAAGCGGGTCAAATTTGAACTGCAGCTGCCTCATAGTTTTCTATTTATTTTTTCCAAAAATCATTTCTAGTTACATAAGTATCTATTTAATCATAGAAACGCCAAAAAAATTCCAAGATTCAACCACTAGCTAGGAACGGTCATTCCCGCCGTTTTGACCGCATTTTGAAACGGGCATAAAAAATTCAAAAAAATCAAAAAAATGGGAAACCTTCGCATTGTATCATTACATGTGGCCAAGTTCCCAGGAAAAATAACAAACTTGTCATACGGCAATTATTATAAAAAAAGTGTTCTCAGAAACGAGCTATCAAGCGTGAAGATTCATGGCTTTCAAGCCAAATGATCAATCTTATGGCCACATTCATGGCATAGTTTGTTCAAATGATCTCATATGGTGCACAAGGGTGCATATTAGAATGGCAAACAATGTTGCCTAAGGAAGTTTTCATTTTCTTTGGACGAAAAAACCATTTTTCATTTTCCGAGTGCCCGAAAGGAGGGTTTTTTGTGAAGGAACTACCAAATAATGGTTGCAAAATTGGACCAAATCATTTTTCTAAAATACTAGGACATATTTAATGCACAATTGACCAAATGGTTGGGTGAAATAAGTTTTGATCCACCTCTCGTGAAAAAGACAAATTGCCGCCGATTCAGTTGGAAGCGGGTCAAATTTGAACTGCAGCTGCCTCATAGTTTGCTATTTATTTTTTCCAAAAATCATTTGTAGTTACATAAGTATCTATTTAACCATAGAAACACCAAAAAAATTCCAAGATTCAACCACTAGCTAGGAACGGTCATTCCCGCCGTTTTGACCGCATTTTGAAACGGGCATAAAAATATCAAAAAAAAATCAAAAAATTGGAAAACCTTCACATTGTGTCATTATATGTGACCAAGTTTCCAGGAAAAATAATAAACTTGTAATACAGTAACATTTTTAAAAACTGTTCTCAGAAATGAGCTATCAAGTGTGAAGATTCATGGCTTTCAAGCCAAATGATCAATCTTATGGCCACATTCATGGCATAGTTTGTTCAAATGATCTCATATTGTGCACAAGGGTGCATATTGGAATAGCAAACAATGTTGCCTAAGGAAGTTTTCATTTTCGTTGGACGAAAAAACCATTTTTTATTTTCCGAGTGCCCGAAAGGAGGTTTTTTTGTGAAGGAACTACCAAATAATTGTTGCAAAATTGGACCAAATAATTTTTATAAAATACTAGGCAATATTTAATGCACAATTGACAAAATGGTCTGGTGTAAAAAGTTTTGATCCACCTCTGGTGAAAAAGACAAATTTCTGCCGATTCCGCTGGAAGCGGGTCAAATTTGAACTGCAGCTGCCTCATAGTTTGCTATTTATATTTTCTAAAAATCATTTCTAGTTACATAAGGACCTATTTAATCATAAATACATGGTTTGGTGGCGATATGTCGAGGTTTGGTCGGTGGCCGAGGGCCCCAACTCTAGAGCGCGTAAACTCGCATGCCCGCCGCGTGGTCACCGCGTGACCGTGGCGTTGCCATGTGTTCTGGGCGGCCTAGGCATGTCTAGTGGGTTGGGCACTCCCCAGGTTGGTGCTAGGAAGAAAATTACAACATAAGATTCTCACGAGGAGACCAATCGATGCTCAAACATGAATTAGCAACCAACTGTTTGATTAGCGGTACGGGAAATGTACATGGCTAATGGGCGTGAGTTTTGGCTGAGGATGATCAGTTACTAAGAAGACCGTTTTCACAAATTTTCAGCTCAAAAGGAGGAGCCTAGGTGGTACTTGCTTTGCAAACCACCACACTGGACATAAATACGAATGTTGAAGCTCGGCTCAAAATAATGACTGGATTGAGCTGGCATTTGGTGGAGGATGGTTATTTGGGCATAGGAAAGCACTGTAGAAAATGGATACTATTTGGACATGCCAAAGTGGTACTTCCTTCACAAACTGTTACTCTGAACAGAATAGGAAAATGAATATTTTTGAATTATTTTTGAACTAGACAAGGAAGGTTTTTACATAGGTTGCTTCACAACCTAGGGCAAAAACTGCCACATTGACATGACACATAGGCAAAATTGATGAGGTGGCGCCTAGTCATAGCAACCCACCACAATTTACATGGCTATGACCATCTATATTGGTCGTTAACAACTAGAAATAAGGCAGCGGACTAGCGCTGTTAGCTTTATGACCATTTCATGTAAGGAAATTATGACCTTTCTGACCAAAATGGTCGCAATGGTTTAGGGTTTGGAGCCCCTCGAACAGCTTTTGACCAATTGGTCTCAAATGGTCATAAATCTATGACCAATTCTTCCAGGGTCACTGACAGAAGGTCATAAGTTGACATATTTCTTGTAGTGTCTCCCTGTCTCGTTGCTATGCATCACCATGATCTTGCGTGTGCGTAGGATTTTTTTTTGAAATTACTACGTTCCCCAACAATAAGTTCATTGAACCCGCAAGTTGATCACCAAAACATACATCAAGTAGATCACGTGAACATCCCATTGTCACCACAGATAAGCACGACAATACATGCATCAAGTGTTCTCAAAGCCTTAAAGACTCAATCCGATAAGATAACTTCAAAGGGAAAACTCAATCCATTACAAGAGAGTAGAGGGGGAGAAACATCATAAGATCCAACTATAATAGCAAAGCTCGCGATACATCAAGATCGTATCACCTCAAGAACACGAGAGAGAGAAAGATCAAACACATAGCTACTGGTACATACCCTCAGCCCCGAGGGTGAACTACTCCCTCCTCGTCATGAAGAGCGCTGGGATGATGAAGATGGCCACCGGTGATGGATTCCCCCTCCGGTAGGGTGCCGGAACGGGCTCTTGAGAGGTTTTTGGTGGCTACAGAGGCTTGCGGCGGCGGAACTCCCGATCTATTGTGCTCCTCGATGTTTTTAGGGTATATGGACATATATAGGTGAAAGAAGTCGGTGAGGGGAGCCATGAGGGGCTCACGAGGGTGGGGGCGCACCCAGGGGGTAGGGCGCGCCCAGGGGGTTGGGAGCACCTCCCTGCCTCTTTGCTTCCTTGTTGCTTCCCTTACGTGCACTCCAAGTCCCCTGGATTGCTTCCGTTCCAAAAATAACTCTCCCGAAGGTTTCATTCCGTTTTGACTCCGTTTGATATTCCTTTTCTTTGAAACACTGAAATAGGCTATGGGTTGGGCCTCCGTTTAGTAGGTTAGTCCCCAAAAATGATATAAAAGTGTATAGTAAAGCCCATAAACATCCAAAACAGGTAATATAATAGCATGGAACAATCAAAAAATATAGATACGTTGCAGACGTATCAAGCATCCCCAAGCTTAATTCCCTCTCGTCCTCGAGTAGGTAAATGATAGAAACAGAATTTTTGATGTGGAATGCTACCTAGCATATTTTCAATGTAACTTTCTTTATTGTGGTATGAATGTTTAGATCCAAATGATTCAGGATAAAAGTTCATATTGACATGAAAACAATAGTACTTCAAGCATACTAACAAAGCAATCATGTGTTCTCAAAATAACATGGCTAAAGAAAGCTATCCCTACAAAATCATATTGTATGGCTATGCTCTATCTTCATCACACAAAGTATTTAATCATGTAGAACCCCGATGACAAGCCAAGCAATTGTTTCATACTTTAGTATTCTCAAACATTTTCAACTTTTACGCAATACACGAGCGTGAGCCATGGACATATCACTATATGTGGAATAGAATGGTGGTTGTGGAGAAGACAAAAAGGGAGAAGATAGTCTCACATCAACTAGGCATATCAACGGGCTATGGAGATGCCCATTAATCGATATCAATGTGAGTGAGTAGGGATTGCCATGCAATAGATGCACTAGAGCTATAAGTGTATGAAAGCTCAACAAAAGAAACTAAGTGGGTGTGTATCCAACCTAGGGCATTTTGAGGAAGCCCATCATTGGAATATACAAGCCAAGTTGTATAATGTCAAATTCCCACTAGTATATGAAAGTGACAACATAGGAGACTCTCTATCATGAAGATCATGGTGCTACTTTGAACCACGAGTGTGGTAAAATGATAGTAACATTGTCCCTTCTCTCATTTTCTCTCTCTTTTTTTGGGCCTTCCTTTTTTATGGCCTTTCTCTTTCTTATATGGCCTTTCTCTTTTTTATGGACTTTTTTTTCATAAAGTCCGAAGTCTCATCCCGACTTGTGGGGGAATCACAGTATCCATCATCCTTTCCTCACTTGGGACAATGCTCTAATAATGAAGATCATCACACTTATATTTACTTACAACTCAAGAATTACAACTCAATACTTAGAACAAAATATGACTCTATGTGGATGCCTCCGGGGGTGTACCGGGATATGCAATGAATCAAGAGTGACATGTATGAAAGAATCATCAAGGTGGCTATGCCACAAATATGATGTCAACTACACGATCATGCAAAAGCAATATGACAATGATCGATGGAGCGTGTCATAATAAACGGAACGGTGGAAAGTTGCATGGCAATATATCTCGGAATGGCTATGGAAATGCCATAATAGGTAGGTATGGTGGCTGTTTTGAGGAAGGTATATGGTGGGTGTATGGTACCGGTGAAAGATGCACGGCACAATAGAGGCTAAGCAATGGTGGAAGGGTGAGAGTGCGTATAATCCATGGACTCAACATTAGTCATAAAGAACTCGTATACTTATTGCAAAAATCTATTAGTCACCGAAATGAAGTACTACGCACATGCTCCTAGGGGCATAGATTGGTAGGAAAAGACCATCGCTCGTCCCCGACTGTCGGGGAAGCTGATCCACGAACACCTATGGGGACCGGCGGACCGAGCCCCTTTCGGTTCGGTGGGGGGGTGGAGATCGCACGAAGAGCGGATCGAGGCGAAGCACACGAGCAGTTTACCCACCTTCGGAGCTCTCCGGAGAGATAATACTCCTACTGCTTCTTGTCCGATTGTATTGAGTTCTTGCTCGGGAGCGCTGAGTGCTACAGTACACTCGAGCTGCTAACGAGACCGAGCGTGAGTGTTCTCTGGTTTCGAACCCCCTCTACGTTGCGCATGGGCCTCCTTTTATATGCTCAAGGGGTCACCGACAGGTGGCAACGTAGGTAAGGGTAAAAATGGAAACAAAGGGGTGGTTGGTACAATTACCTGTACAGTGCATCCTACCTAACCCTGACGGCAGGGGACAAAGGCATTAAATGCCCGTCTGCGTCCCCCAAACAATGCAGGAAGGGACCGTCAGGGACGCCACCGCTTGCCACGATGGCGATCTTGTCAGCGTCGCATGCCACCGCGCACCGCTGGCTGGACAGCCTCTCGCCACGCGCGCCTGGAAAGGCTCCAGGGCGACACGTTGGTGGATGTACTGGAGCATGGGGACAGAGTGGTCGTTTGCCGCGGCAAGCACCTTGCTGCGGTCGTTGTCTTGTCGCGTACAGAAGCTTGTCGCTCACTCGGCCTTGCCGGGACGCATGGCCCGTCGCGGCAAGTTCCTTGAGATGCCTTGGTTGGCCTTCCCGGCAAGCTCCTCTTGCCGGGACCTTGTCTCCTTGGCTTGAATACTTTGTTCTTGAATGGCTCCAAAGGAACCACGGAGGACCTTGGCGGTCACCCGACAAGCCTTACCGCGGGGCGCTGCAACTGCCCGTGCACAAGTTCGGGATACTAGGGTACCCCTACTCTAGTACACCGACAGGAGCCCCCGGGCCTGGGCCACACACGGTATCGAGCGCTGTTGGGCCAGGCCCAAAACAGGGCACGGGCACCCGCGGCCTGGGTTACGCCACATCTTACTCCGTATCCATCGCGCCCTCCCCCAACGGCACGCATCGAATGCGGCGTCATGGGAGAGATCGTGGGTGGTTTCGTTATTCGGAAGGACGAAACATCCGCCCCCTCCCTCTTTATAAGCAGGGGAAACAGGGGTAGTTCGCCCATCTCGCCGGTTGCTACTCCAATCTCGGAAATCTCCGCCGCTCCCCCCTTCTTCCCGAAGCTGAAAGAGAGCAGTGCTCCGCCCCCCATTGCCACCAGCACCACCGATGCCGTCGATCTCCCCCACTACCTCCGCCATGGCTCCGAAACCCGACAAGGGGAAGGGCGTAAAATCGGTCGAGGCGCAGCGGCTCGCGGTGCTGCGAAAGGAGCGGGCCATCTTCCCCCCTCAGCTTGCCGCGAAGGAGCTGAGGGAGTACTACTACCTTTTCTGGTCGACGGAGACGCGAGCGCATCCGCGCACGAAGGTACTCACGGCCGCCAATTCGGAACTAGCTCCAAACGGGTACCCCTTCTTCGCGCTGTTCTTCTACTGCGGGCTTTGCCTGCCCTTCTCTGAATTTTTCTGCGACATCATGAACACCTACGGGTTCCACCTCCTTGATTTCACCCCCAACGCCGTTCTGACCATGGCAGTTTTCGCACATCTCTGTGAAAACTTTGTTGGAGACCACCCAAACGTAGCCCTCTTCCGCCACTTCTTCATGCCCCGGGTTGAGAGAGGGGAGCCTCTTGCCGGAGGGATCGCTTGGATCTCAAGAGTCGGCAAGAAGGAAGCTTATCTGGAGGGAGAGCTCCGCAGCAAGTGGGAGGAATGGAGAGCAGAGTGGTGCTGGATTGTCGAGGAGAACCCGCAGCCATTTACTGCCCTGCGCCAAGCCCCAATAGTGCGCGACAATGATTGGAGCAACGTAGCCCCGGAAGACGACAGGCTGAAGATTGCCGTCACCCGGATCCTTCGACTTAGGCTTGCCGGGCTCATCGTAGGCACCGTTGGCGCAGATTTTCTTCGCCGCCGCATCGCCCCCTTGCAGGAGAGGAGGAGACCCGCCTGGGAGTTCCAGAACTCGGCGGATATCATGAGGCTACGCCCGGGCCTCAACTTCAACTTCACTGTCCTGGAGCTGGACGCGATGCTCCTGGAACTGTTCAAGCGCGATCCTCAACATCCATTCATGTTGCCGAGGAGTGTCGTTCGGTTGTGCAACAACTCTTCGCTCGACCGCATCCGCGCAATGATGCCGCTGTGCGACTCGCACGGAATCGTCCCGACTTGGCAAGAGCCTGCAGACGACATCGTGTGGGATTTCTTTGATAGTTTGGTAGAAGTGCCGGTCCGCGCCGACGAACAGAAGAGCCTCACCCGCGACACCACCGATGCGGAGATGCAGAGCATCGCCACCAGGCTGGAAGAGGCGGCGGCAGCCGCTGCCGCGGGTGAGTTCGGATTCACCGTGGAGGAGGCAGAGGCAGCAGAGGCGGCAAGCCTTGTCGAGCGAGAGGAGTTTGCCGGCGAGGAAGAGCTTGCCGGGCCTAAAGCTGAGTCGAGCGAGCCCGCCGAGGGCGCGGGCGACTCGTTGGAGATCGGCTCCTCCACCTCTCTACCTTCAGCCAGCTCTCCGCAAGCGGAGCCCCCAGCTCCACCAAGAAGGCGTCTCCGCAAGGCTGGGGACGTAACGGGGCGGCAGACGAGTCAACAGCCGCCGTGCCGCGCGACACGCTCTACCGCGGCAAGCACTATTGCCGTGGGAGCGCCTCACGCCGCTGCGACAACTGGGGCGGGGTCTTCCCGGTCCACCGCTACTGCCCCTACCAAGCGGGCAAGGGAACCTACTCCTCCGCCTCGTCGCACCGAAGGCGAGCCGGACTTCGATCTCTCCGCGCTCAGCTCCGACGAGGAAGAAGAAGAGTAAGATTCTTTGCTGTACTTGTAGTTCTTCAATTTGGTTGCTTTGTCTTGTATCTGATTTGCTTCACTCTGAACCCATTCCTTTTCAGGACGCTGGCCTAGAGAGCGGCGAAGAGAGCCAAGGCCCCAGTGATTGTCATCGAGGATGATCCCATTGCGACGGCAGGGGACATGTCCAAGACCACCTTGCCAGAGCCGGCAACTATTCCCCAAAGCAGCCCCCAGTGTAGCCCCCAGCGTAAGTGTATAGTTTACTTCCTGCAGTCGGGCGCGCATCGATGCTCTTTCTTTGCTGATTATCTGGCTGTTGGTTTGTGTAGGAGCAGAGCAGCCTCACCAAGAGGGCCCGGGAGCCGCTCCCGAAATGCCATCTTCTTCGACTACACTGCCAAGGGAGGATTCCTCGGCAAAGGAGCGTTCTCCGGCAAGGGAGCGTTCTCCGGCAAGGGACAACACCAGCGAGCCTCCGGTGGTTGAGACCATGACTGCAGATCCCAGCACAGGTAATCCTCTTGCTTTGAAACTTCCCTTGGGTTCTTCTTCTTCTAATTTTCTTTTTGGATATTTGCTTGACTTTTCTCCTCTTTCCGTTCGTCAGATCCACCTGCCACGGAGCCGATGGAAACCGAGGTCGCCGGCGAGGAGGGCGCGCGCGGCGACACCAACGACGCCGTTGCCACCGAAGGAGAAGCCGGCGCTGATGATCCCGCCGGCGAAGAGGCCGCCAAGGTTGCCACCGCAGAAGCTGGTGAGGGATCCGGCGATCGCACTGACGGCCCTGAGGCTGCAGGAGCGCCAGGCGCTGCGCCGACCGCCGATCCCTCCGCCGCAGCTGCAGAGCCAGGCTCCGAAGAGCCCCAGCCCGGCGCCTACTTGAAGGCCGGCGATGGCATCTTCATCAAGCTCCCCTGGGCGTCAAGCTCCAGGGCGCCGGTCGAAGGAGAGATTCTGGATGGAGAGGTGCTTGCCTCCGCTGGGCTGACGCTGGTCGACGCGCCAAGCAGCAGCAGCGACGTGCCTGAGGAGGAGCGGCTGCTGCGGAAGCTGATGTCGCTCTACCGCGCCGGACAGGCTAAGCTGGCATCCCGAGAAGCGCTCGTCGCGAAGGTTGACATCGAGAAGCGCGCGGAGGAGCTCCGGGGTCTCAGGCAGGAAGCTCTCCGATCCCTGGCGGAGGAGCGGGAGCAAGTTGCTGAGCAGCAGAAAGCCTTCCTCCTCGAGAAGGCTGAAGTTGAAGAGCAGCAGCGGCTTGTCGCCGAGAATCTATTTGTGCAGGAAGGAGAGTTGGCGGAGCGCAAGGTCAATCTTGACAGCCACGAGGAGGAGCTCGCCGCGCGCGAGCAAGCAATTGGCGGGGCTCTCAAAGAGGCAAAGGATGCTGCCGCAGCTGCCGAGGCCGCCAAGAAAGAGCTGGAGACGAGGGTGGCGCAGCTGGAAGCTGATCTTAAGGCGAGCGGCGAGGAGCTTGCCGCGCTCAAGCGTGAGCGCGAGAAGGACGCCGCCGCTCATGGCGAGCTGCAGGGTCTTCTTGCTGAGAGGAGCAAGCAGCTTGGCGTCGCCAAGGACTCCAATGCAGATCTCGAGTTGAAGCTGGCCACTTTGACTCAGACGCTGGACAGCGCCAGGGAGCGGGAGGTGGCCTTGACGGAGAAGATGAAGGCCGACGAGGCGCTGATGGTGAGTGCTGCCGCCGCCCAAGACGCTTTCAGGGAGACTGTGGAGCACTGGACCGAGGGTCTGGTGAATGTTGCCGCAACCATCGACGGGGAGCTGGTGCAGCTGGGGATGGAGGATCTCGGGTACTCCTACGATGAGCACCTCCAACCCAGCGCCAAGCTCAGCTTGTTCTTCAAAGGCATGGCGACGGCCCTCCAGCGACTCTGGGAGAAGATCCCAAAGCAGCTGGCCGACGAGTCGCGCAAGATCTGGGCGGGAGTTCTTCAGAAGGTGCTGGTGAAGGTGGCCTTCCGCAACCCAGGCCTCAACCTCACCAACGTCCTCAGGTCCCTGCTGCCGGATGCCAATCTGGAAGCGCTCAAGGCCCTTGTCGCACCCATTGTGGACAAGGTGAGCGAGATCAAGAGGGTTGAGGGCGATCGCGTAGATTAGGCCGCCCGTTTTCTCTTTTTCTTGTCGCTGCTGGTTATGTCAGGAGAACAATCTGTTAGAGTTGCGACAAGCTAGCTTGTAACATAACTCTATTTTGGGTAGCTATTGCTATGTTATTTCCTTTACTTGCTCCCTTCCTTTGTATGTTTTTGCCCTACGCTTTTAGGGAACTTGTCGGCGCAGGCACCTTAGCCGCGAGCGCTGAGTGCGGGACATCAGCAGCCTGCTGGCGGTGCCGCTTCCGACAAGAAACCTTGTCGCAACTAGTCGCAGCTCACTTAAGTTGTTGAGCGGACTCGAAACAAAGTAAGGGCACAACTAGCTACGAGTTGGTTCCTCTGCGCACAGGTTTTCCATACAAAGTACGGTCGTTTGAGGAAGATAACTTAAAAATTTAAAACTGATTGCTCAAACCTTGGCAACTTAGTTTTTCTGTCGTTTGCTTCCCGGTAAGGCGAAACTTCCTTGAACGATGCCTGGTCCACACCATTATCTTCTCCTTTCCCCCCGGCAAACTTGTGTGCGAGGGAACCTTCCTTTCCTTTTTGAGAAAAAGAAAGAAGAGAAAATAAAGATATGTAGCCTTACTGCTCGTTATTGCTTACCGGGGGTAGGTGCTGCACAAAGTGTCAGATAATACATGCAAAAGAAGTTGAAAGCATGAAGTTGACAAGATGTGCGGAGCACATGAGCTTTACTTATGCACGGGTTCTGCGCCCGACTTTGTACAAAGGATTACATGCAACATCGGCAAGACTTGTACAAAAGGTGGTTGCCGGAACAGGTTCCGGCAACCGCGCCTTATGGGTAAAACTTACGAAGATGCTCAATGTTCCAGGAGTTGCTCACTGGAATGCCATCTTCGGTCTCAAGGCGGACAGCGCCAGGCCTAGTGACTCGTTTCACCCGGTAAGGGCCTTCCCACTTCAGCGTCAACTTGTTGGAATTCTTGGCGGACTGAACGCGCCGAAGAACAAGGTTGCCTTCCTCGAAACTTCTGGCCTTAACTTTGCGGCTATGGTAGAGGCGCAAAGCTTGCTGGTATCGAGCAGCTCGTACAGCAACCTGAAGACGGTCTTCCTCAAGGAGCAGTGCGTCGTCTTGTCGCAGCTGCTCTTGCTCGAGCTCATCATAAGCGAGCACTCGAGGTGACCCGTATACGAGTTCCGTGGGGAGAACTGCCTCTGCTCCATAGACTAGAGCGAAAGGTGTCTAGCCAGTGGCTCGATTTGGCGTCGTCTTGATCGATCTAAGAACCACCGGCAGCTCCTCAATCCAGTTCTTTCCGCACTTGTGCAGCCTGTCGAAAGTCCTGGTCTTGAGCCCACGCAGCACTTCAGCATTTGCCCTCTCCGCTTGACCGTTGCTTCTCGGATGAGCAACAGAAGCGAAGCAGACCTTGGCGCCAAGATCTTGGACGTACTGCATGAAGGTGCGGCTCATGAATTGAGTGCCGTTGTCGGTGATGATCCTGTTAGGGATCCCGAAACGGCAAACAATCGACCTGAAGAACTTGACTGCTGACTGTGCTGTCACCTT
Source organism: Triticum aestivum (assembly GCF_018294505.1). Classification (NCBI taxonomy): domain Eukaryota; kingdom Viridiplantae; phylum Streptophyta; class Magnoliopsida; order Poales; family Poaceae; genus Triticum; species Triticum aestivum. The sequence goes on from NC_057798.1 coordinate 77,526,308, forward strand.
CCTCACTGGTTCCACTTCCGGCCACTTTGTGAACTTGTCGATTGCGATGTACAAGTACTCAAAGCCCCCGATAGCTCGGGGAAAGGGGCCGAGGATGTCGAGCCCCCAGACCGAAAATGGCCAGGATAAAGGGATCGTCTGGAGAGCTTGAGCTGGCTGGTGTATCTGCTTGGAATGGAACTGGCACGCTTCACACTTGGTTACTTGTGCAGTTGCATCCTGGAGGGCTGTCAGCCAAAAGAAACCTTGCCGGAATGCCTTCAAGTTTGCCAGGGGGAAAGGAGAAGATAATGGTGTGGACCAGGCGTCGTTCAAGGAAGTTTCGCCTTACCGGGAAGCAAACGACAGAAAAGCTAAGTTGCCAAAGTTTGAGCAATCAGTTTTAAATTTTTAAGTTATCTTCCTCAAATGACCGTACTTTGTACGGAATACCTGTGCGCAGAGGAACCAACTCGTAGCTAGTTGCGCCCTTACTTTTTTTCGAGTCCGCTCAACAACTTAAGTGAGCTGCGACTAGTTGCGACAAGGTTTCTTGTCGGAAGCGGCACCGCCAGCAGGCTGCTGATGTACACACTCAGCGCTCGCGGCTAAGGTGCCTGCGCCGACAAGTTCCCTAAAAGCGTAGGGCAAAAACATACAAAGGAAGGGAGCAAGTAAAGGAAATAACATAGCAATAGCTACCCAAAATAGAGTTATGTTACAAGCTAGCTTGTCGCAACTCTAACAGATTGTTCTCATGACATAACCAGCAGCGACAAGAAAAAGAGAAAACGGGCGGCCTAATCTACGCGATTGCCCTCAACCCTCTTGATCTCGCTCACCTTGTCCACAATGGGTGCAACAAGGGCCTTGAACGCTTCCAGATCGGCATCCGGCGGCAGGGACCTTATGACGTTGATGAGGTTGAGGCCTGGGTTGTGGAAGGCCACCTTCACCAGCACCTTCTGAAGAACTCTCGCGCAGATTTTGCGCGACTCGTCGGCCAGCTGCTTTGGGATCTTCTCCCGGAGTCGCTGGAGGGCCGTCGCCACACCTTTGAAGAACAAGCTGAGCTTGGCGCTGGGTTGGAGGTGCTCATCGGAGGAGTACCCGAGATCCTCCATCCCCAGCTGCGCCAGCTCCCCGTCGATGGCTGCGGCAACATTCACCAGACCCTCGGTCCAGTGCTCCACAGTCTCCCTCAAAGCGTCCTGGGCGGCGGCAGCACTCACCATCAGCGCCTCGTCGGCCTTGATCTTCTCCGTCAAGGCCACCTCCCTCTCCCTGGCGCTGTCCAGCGTCTGAGTCAAAGTGGCCAGCTTCAACTCGAGATCTGCATTGGAGTCCTTGGCGACGCCAAGCTCCTTGCTCCTCTCAACAAGAATACCCTGCAGCTCGCCATGAGCGGGGTCGTCCTTCTCGCGCTCACGCTTGAGCGCGGCAAGCACCTCGCCGCTCGCCTTAAGATCAGCTGCCAGCTGCGCCACCCTCGTCTCCAGCTCCTTCTTGGCGGCCTCGGCAGCTGCGGCAGCATCCTTTGCCTCTTTGAGAGCCCCGCCAATTGCTTGCTCGCGCGCGGCGAGCTCCTCCTCGTGGCTGTCAAGATTGACCTTGCGCTCCGCCAACTCTCCTTCCTGCACAAATAGATTCTCGGCGACAAGCCGCTGCTGCTCTTCAACTTCAGCCTTCTCGAGGAGGAAGGCTTTCCGCTGCTCAGCAACTTGCTCCCGCTCCTCCGCTAGGGATCGGAGAGCTTCCTGCCTGAGACCCCGGATCTCCTCTGCGCGCTTCTCGATGTCAACTCCCGCCTTCGCGACGAGCGCTTCTCGGGATGCCAGCTTAGCCTGTCGGGCGCGATAGAGCGACATCAGCTTCCGCAGCAGCCGCTCCTCCTCAGGCTCGTCGCTGCTGCTGCTTGGCGCGTCGACCAGCGTCAGCCCAGCGGAGGCGAGCACCTCTCCATCCAGAATCTCTCCTTCGACCGGCGCCCTGGAGCTTGACGCCCAGGGGAGCTTGATGAAGATGCCATCGCCGGCCTTCAAGTAGGTGCCGGGCTGGGGCTCTTGGGAGCCTGGCTCTGCAGCAGCGGCGGAGGGATCGGCGGTCGGCGCAGCGCCTGGCGCTCCTGCGGCCTCGGGGCCGTCAGTGCGATCGCCGGATCCCTCGCCAGCTTCTGCGGCGGCAGCCTTGGCGGCCTCTTCGCCGGCGGGATCATCAGCGCCGGCTTCTCCTTCGGTGGCAACGGCGTCGTCGCTGTCGCCGTGCGTGCCCTCCTCGCCAGCGACCTCGGTTTCCATCGGCTCCGTGGCAGGTGGATCTGACGAACGGAAAGAGGAGAAAAGTCAAGCAAATATCCAAAAAGAAAATCAGAAGAAGAAGAACCCAAGGGAAGTTTCAAAGCAAGAGGATTACCTGTGCTGGGATCTGCAGTCATGGTCTCAACCACCGTAGGATCGCTGGTGCTGTCCCTTGCTGGAGAACGCTCCCTTGCCGGAGAACGCTCCTTTGCCGGGGAATCCTCCCTTGGCGGTGTAGTCGAAGCAGATGGCATTTCGGGAGCGGCTTCCAGGCCCTCCTGGTGAGGCTGCTCTGCTCCTACACAAACCAACAGCCAGATAATCAGCAAAGAAAGAGCACCGATGCACACCCGATTGCAGGAAGTAAACTATACACTTACGCTGGGGGCTGCACTGGGGGCTGCTTTGGGGAATAGTTGCCGGCTCCGGCAAGGTGGTCTCGGACATGTCCCCTGCCGTCGCAATGGGATCATCCTCGATGACAATCACTGGGGCCTTGGCTCTCTTCGCTGCTCTCTGGGCCAGCGTCCTGAAAAGGAATGGGTTCAGAGTGAAGCAAATCAGATACAAGACAAAGCAACCAAATTGAAGAACTACAAGTACAGCAAAGAATCTTACTCTTCTTCTTCCTCGTCAGAGCTGAGCGCGAAGAGATCGAAGTCCGGCTCGCCTCCGGTGCGACGAGGCGGAGGAGTAGGTTCCCTTGCCCGCTTGGCAGGGGCAGTAGTGGTGGACCGGGAAGACCCCGCCCTAGTTGTTGCAGCGGCGTGAGGCGCTCCCGCGGCAACAATGCTTGCCGCGGTAGAGCGTGTTGCGCGGCACGGCGGCTGTTGACTCGTCTGCCGTGCCGTTACGTCCCCAGCCTTGCGGAGACGCCTTCTTGGTGGAGCTGGGGGCTCCGCTTGCGGAGAGCTGGCTGAAGGTAGAGAGGAGGAGGAGCCGATCTCCAACGAGTCGCCCGCGCCCTCGGCGGGCTCGCTCGACTCAGCTTTAGGCCCGGCAAGCTCTTCCTCGCCGGCAAACTCCTCTCGCTCGACAAGGCTTGCCGCCTCTGCTGCCTCTGCCTCCTCCACGGTGAATCCGAACTCACCCGCGGCAGCGGCTGCCGCCGCCTCTTCCAGCCTGGTGGCGATGCGCTGCAATTCCGCATCGGTGGTGTCGCAGGTGAGGCTCTTCTGTTCATCGGCACGGACCGGCACTTCTACCAAGCCGTCAACGAAATCTCGCACGATGTTGTCTGCAGGCTCTTGCCAAGTTGGGACAATTCCATGCGAGTCGCACAGTGGCATCATTGCGCGGATGCGGTCGAGCGAGGAATTGTTGCACAACGGAACGACACCCCTCGGCAACATGAATGGATGTTGAGGATCGCACTTGAACAGTTCCAGGAGCATCGCGTCTAGCTCCAGGACAGTGAAGTTGAAGTTGAGGCCCGGGCGCAGCCTCATGATATCCGCCGAGTTCTGGAACTCCCAGGCGGGTCTCCTCCTCTCCTGCAAGGGGGCGATGCGGCGGCAAAGAAAATCTGCGCCAACAGCGCCTACGTTGAGCCCGGCAAGCCTAAGTCGAAGGATCCGGGTGACGGCAATCTTCAGCCTGTCGTCTTCCGGGGCTACGTTGCTCCAATCATTGCCGCGCACTATTGGGGCTTGGCGCAGGGCAGTAAATGGCTGCGGGTTCTCCTCGACAATCCAGCACCACTCTGCTCTGCATTCCTCCCACTTGCTGCGGAGCTCTCCCTCCAGATAAGCTTCCTTCTTGCCGACTCTCGAGATCCAAGCGATCCCGCCAGCAAGAGGCTCCCCTCTCTCAACCCGGGGCATGAAGAAGTGGCGGAAGAGGGGTACGTTTGGGTGGACTCCGACAAAGTTTTCGCAGAGATGTGCGAAAACTGCCATGGTCAGAACGGCGTTGGGGGTGAAATCAAGGAGGCGGAACCCGTAGGTGTTCATGATGTCGCAGAAAAATTCAGAGAAGGGCGGGCAGAGCCCGCAATAGAAGAACAGCGCGAAGAAGGGGTACCCGTTTGGAGCCAGTTCCGAAGCGGCGGCCGGGAGTACCTTCGTGCGCGGATGCGCTCGCGTCTCCGTCGACCAGAAGATGTAGTAGTACTCCCTCAGCTCCTTCGCGGCAAGCTGAGGGGGGAAGATGGCCCGCTCCTTTCGCAGCGCCGCGAGCCGCTGCGCCTCGACCGATTTCACGCCCTTCCCCTTGTCGTCTTTCGGAGCCATGGCGGAGGTAGTGGGGGAGATCGACGGCGTCGGTGGTGCTGGTGGCAATGGCGGGCGGAGCGCTGCTCTCTTTCAGCTTCCGGAAGAAGGGGGGAGCGGCGGAGATTCCCGAGATTGGAGTAGCAACCGGCGAGATGGGCGAACTGCCCCTGTTTCCCCTGCTTATAAAGAGGGAGGGGGCGGACGTTTCGTCCTTCCGAATAAAGAAACCACCCACGATCTCTCCCATGACGCCGCATTCGACGCGTGCCGCTGGGGGAGGGCGCGGTGGATACGGAGTAAGATGCGGCGTAACCCAGGCCGCGGGTGCCCGTGCCCTGTTTTGGGCCTGGCCCAACAGCGCTCGGCATCGTGTGTGGGCCAGGCCCGGGGGCTCCTGTCAGTGTATTAGAGTAGGGGTACCCTAGTATCCCGAACTTGTGCATGGGCAGTTGCAGCGCCCTGCGGCATGGCTTGCAGGGTGACCGCCAAGGTCCTCCATGGTTCCTTTGGATCCATTCAAGAACAAAGTATTCAAGCCAAGGAGACAAGGCCCCGGCAAGAGGAGCTTGCCGGGAAGGCTAACCAAGGCATCTCAAGGAACTTGCCGCGACGCGCCATGCGTCCCGGCAAGGCCCGGTGAGCGACAAGCTTCCGGATGCGACAAGACAACGACCGCGGCAAGGTGCTTGCCGCGGCAAGCGACCACTCTATACCCACGCTCCAGCACATCCACCAACGTGTCGCCCTAGGGCCTTTCCAGGCGCGCGTGGCGAGAGGCTGTGCAGCCAGCGGTGCGCGGTGGCATGCGACGCTGACAAGATCGCCATCGTGGCAAGCGGTGGCGTCCCTTACCGTCCCTTCCTGCACTGTTTGGGCGACGCAGACAGGCATTTAATGCCTTTGTCCCCTGCCGTCAGGGTTAGGTAGGATGCACTGTACAGCTAACTGTACCAACCACCCCTCTTTTTCCGTTTTTACCCTTACCTACGTTGCCACCTGTCGGTGACCCCTTGAGCATATAAAAGGAGGCCCATGCGCAATGTTGAGGGGGTTCGAAACTAGAGAACACTCACGCTCGGTCTCGTTAGCAGCTCGAGTGTACTGAGTGTTCTCTGGTTTCGAACCCCCTCTACGTTGCACATGGGCCTCCTTTTATATGCTCAATGGGTCACCGACAGGTGGCAACGTAGGTAAGGGTAAAAATGGAAAAAGAGGGGTGGTTGGTACAGTTACCTGTACAGTGCATCCTACCTAACCCTGACGGCAGGGGACAAAGGCATTAAATGCCCGTCTGCGTCGCCCAAACAGTGCAGGAAGGGACCGTCAGGGACGCCACCGCTTGCCACGATGGCGATCTTGTCAGCGTCGCATGCCACCACGCATCGCTAGCTGCACAGCCTCTCGCCACGCGCGCCTGGAAAGGACCTAGGGCGACATGTTGGTGGATGTGCTGGAGCGTGGGTACAGAGTGGTCGCTTGCCGCGGCAAGCACCTTGCCGCGGTCGTTGTCTTGTCGCGTCCGGAAGCTTGTCGCTCACCGGGCCTTGCCGGGACGCATGGCGCGTCGCGGCAAGTTCCTTGAGATGCCTTGGTTGGCCTTCCCGGCAAGCTCCTCTTGCTGGGGCCTTGTCTCCTTGGCTTGAATACTTTGTTCTTGAATGGCTCCAAAGGAACCACAGAGGACCTTGGCGGTCACCCGGCAAGCCTTGCCGCGGGGCGCTGCAACTGCCCGTGCACAAGTTCGGGATACTAGGGTACCCCTACTCTAGTACACCGACACCGACTGCCACTCATGAGGAAGACAATCAATAAATAAATCATGCTCCAACTTCATCACATAACGGTTCACCATACATGCATGCTACGGGAATCACAAACTTCAACACAAGTATTCCTCAGATTCACAATTACTCTACTAGCATGACTCTAATATTACCACCTTTATATCTCAAAATAATTATCAAGTATCAAATTTATCACAGTATTCAATGCACTTTCTATGATAGTTTTTATTATACCCAACTTGGATGCCCATCATATTAGGACCAATTTTTATAACCATAGAAAATACCATGCTGTTCTAAAAGACTTTCAAAATAATATAAGTGAAGCATGAGAGATCAATAATTTCGACAAAATAAAACCACCACCGTGCTCTAAAAAGATATAAGTGAAGCACTAGAGCAAATGACAAACTACTACGAAAGATATAACTAAAGATCAATGAGTTGTCGAATAATTATGCAACTATGTGAAGATTCTCTAACATTTAAGAATTTGAGATCTTGGGATATTATTCAAACATCAAGCAAAACAAAACAAAACAAAATGACTCCATGCAAAACACATATCATGTAGTGAATAAAAATATAGCTTCAAGTAAAGTTACCGATGAACGAAGACGAAAGAGGGGATGCCTTCCGGGGCATCCCCAAGCTTAGGCTTTTGGTTGTCCTTGAATTTACCTTTGGGAGCCTTGGGCATCCCCAAGCTTAGGCTCTTGCCACTCCTTATTCCATAGTCCATCAAATCTTCACCCAAAACTTGAAAACTTCACAACACAAAACTCGACAGAAAACTTGTAAGCTCCGTTAGTATAAGAAAATAAAACCACCACTTATGTACTGTTGTGAACTCATTCTAAATTCATATTGGTGCAATATCTACTGTGTTCCAACTTCTCTATGGTTCATACCCTCCGATACTACTCATAGGTTCATCAAAATAAGCAAACAACACATAGAAAACAGGATCTGTCAAAAACATAATAGTCTGTAGTAATCTGTATCATTCGAATACTTCTGTAACTCAAACAATTCTACCAAATTAGGAAAACCTGAGCAATTTGTGTACCAATCCATAGCAAAAAGAGTCAGATCAAAATAACGGTTCTATGAATTATCAAAACTAACTTACTGGGTGCAGAAGTTTCTGATTTTCAGCAGGATCAACAAAACTATCACCGTAAGCTATCCTAAAGGTCTTACTTGGCACTTTATTGAAACAAAACCTATAAAACATGATTAATACAATAGCATAATAATGTGAACACACAAAAACAGTAAGGGTGAATATTGGGTTGTCTCCCAACAAGCGCTTTTCTTTAATGCCTTTTTAGCTAGGCATGATGATGACAATGATGCTCACATAAAAGATAAGAATTGAAACATAACGGGAGCATCATGAAGCATATGACTAGCACATTTAAGCCTAACGCACTTCCTATGCATAGGGATTTTGTGAGCAAACAACTTATGGGAACAATAATCTACTAGCATAGGAAAGCAAAACAAGCATGACTTTAAAACTTTAAGCACATAGAGAGGAAACTTGATATTATTGCAATTCCTACAAGCATATATTCCTCCCTCATAATAATTTTCAGTAGCATCATGAATAAATTCAACAATATAACCAGTACCTAAAGCATTCTTTTCATGATCTACAAGCATATAGTTTTTATTAATCTCCACATAAGCAAAATTCTTCTCATTCAGAATAGTGGAAGTATCATAAGAGACTCAAATACTATAAATTGTTTCCACATTAAAAGAGTAATGCACAGAAAAAGGGTAATCATAATCCTGACAAGTTTTATAAATATAATCATCACTACTTTTTAGAGCATAAGTTTCATCACAATAATCATCATAAGTAGCAACTTTGTTCTCATCAAAATCAATTGAAACCTCTTCCAAGATAGTGGAATTATTACTAAATAAAGTCATGACCTCTCCAAATCCACTTTCATTATCACAATAAGATTCAACATCCTCCAAAATAGTGGGATCATTACTTCCTAAAGTTGACTCTCTTCCAAACCCACTTTCATCAATATAATCATCATAGGTAGGAGGCATGCTATCATCATAACAACTTTGCATATCAAAACTTGGGCGGCTAAATCTATCATCTTCATTAAACATAGCATCCCCAAGCTTGGGACAAACATTAATTGCAGCAAATATATTCTCAAACATGTCATTCTCATCAAACATAGCATCCCCAAGCTTGGGCCTTTTTGTATCATAAGCATAATCACTCTCATCATTAATAGTATGGATAGGACCAATAGTATAGCAATTATCATCATCACAATGAGTAATATGAGCAACATCATTTGGGAGAGATACCTTTCTACCTTTGCTTCTCCGTCTTTTCTTTTTCTTCATCACATCTTGTGTGGGTTGAACCCTCCTTTTTGAGCTCCTTATTAATGAGATTGGTTGAATAGAAGGCTCCTCCTCGTTACCTGATTCATCAGAAGAAATAATAGGAGTATATTGGGAAGTCTCTTCCCTTTCATCAGTATTCTCTTCATCTTCTATTTGCTTTCTTTTCTTTATGTAATTGGCAATATAAGGATTTTCAACGCAATTCACCGCACAATACATATAAACTTCTTCGAGATCAAAATCAAGAAATCTATCAAGATTAAATTTTGGAATACCCTCAGTTATACGTTTCATTTCTTCATACCCCAAAAGAAGACTAAGCTCTTTATGATGCTCAAGGGTAATCAAGTTATCACAATTTTTTGGACATGATTTGATCATGAAACAATTTGCATTGGAGATTTAAATGACCACGTTCTTTGCAAAGTTCACAAGGAAGGCGATAAATATTGAATCTTTCAGCACAATCATCTAGCCTTTCTTGCAACCATTTAGTTTCCAAATACTTATGCATCTTGCAAAATCTATCTTCCCTATTTGGTGTGTACTTGCAAACCCAATGCACTCCACAAAAATTGACATGCTTATAGGAGACATTTTCATCATAACTAGTGCAATCATCATTAGTACTATGGATATTCAAAGAGTTCAAACTAACAACATTGCAATCATGCTCATCATTCAAAGATTTAGTACCAAACATTTTATAGACTTCTTCTTCTAGCACTTGAGAACAATTTTCCTTTTCATCATAATTACGAAAGATATTAAAAAGATGAAGCGTATTAGACAAGCTCAATTCCATTTTTTTGTAGTTTTCTTTTATAAGCTAAACTAGTGATAAAACAAGAAACAAAAAGTTCCGATTGCAAGATCTAAAGATATACCTTCAAGCACTCACCTCCCTGGCAATAGCGCCAGAAAAGAGCTTGATGTCTACTACGCAACCTTCTTCTTGTAGACGTTGTTGGCCCTCCAAGTGTAGAGGTTTGTAGGACAGTAGCAGATTTCCCTTAAGTGGATGACCTAAGGTTTATCAATCCGTGTGAGGCGTAGGATGAAGATGGTCTCTCTCAAACAACCCTGCAACCAAATAACAAAGAGTCTCTTGTGTCCCCAACACACGCAATACAATGGTAAATTGTATAGGTGCACTAGTTCGGCAAAGAGATGGTGATACAAGTGCAATATGGATGGTAGATATAAGTATTTGTAATCTAAAAATATAAAAACAGCAAGGTAACTAATGATAAAAGTGAGCGTAAACGGTATTGCTTTGCTAAGAAACAAGGCTTAGGGTTCATACATTCACTAGTGCAAGTTCTCTCAACAATAATAACATAACTGGATCATATAACTATCCCTCAACATGATAGAAAGAGTCACTCCAAAGTCACTAATAGAGGAGAACAAATGAATAGATTATTGTAGGGTACGATACCACCTCAAAGTTATCCTTTCTGATCGATCTATTCAAGAGTCCGTAGTAAAATAACACGAAGCTATTCTTTCCGTTCGATCTATCATAGAGTCCGTACTAGAATAACACCTTAAGACACAAATCAACCAAAACCCTAATGTCACCTAGATACTCCAATGTCACCTCAAGTATCCGTGGGCATGATTATACGATATACATCACACAATCTCAAATTTATCTATTCAACCAACACAAAGAACTTCAAAGAGTGCCCCAAAGTTTTTACCGGAGAGTCAAGATGAAAACGTGTGCCAACCCCTATGCATAAGTTCATTGAACCCGCAAGTTGATCACCAAAACATTCATCAAGTAGATCACGTGAATATCCCATTGTCACCACAGATAAGCACGACAAGACATACATCAAGTGTTCTCAAATCCTTAAAGACTCAATTCGATAAGATAACTTGAAAGGGAAAACTCAATCCATTACAAGAGAGTAGTGGGGGAGAAACATCATAAGATCCAACTATAATAGCAAAGGTCGCAATACAACAAGATCGTATCACCTCAAGAACACGAGAGAGAGAGAGAGAGAGAGAGATCAAACACATAGCTACTGGTACATACCCTCAGCCCCGAGGGTGAACTACTCCCTCCTCATCACGGAGAGCTCCGAGATGATGAAGATGGCCACCGGTGATGGATTCCCCCTCTGGCAGGGTGCCGGAACGGGCTCCCGAGAGGTTTTTGGTGGCTACAGAGGCTTCCGGCGGCGGAACTCCCGATCAATTGTCCTCTTCGATGTTTTTAGGGTATATGGACATATATAGATGGAAGAAGTTGGTCAGGGGAGCCACGAGGTTCCCACGAGGGTGGGGGGCGCACCCAAGGCGGTAGGGCGCGCCTCTCTGCCTCATGGCTTCCTCCTTGCTTCCCTTACGTGCACTCCAAGTCCCCTGGATTGCTTCCGTTCCAAAAATAACTCTCCCGAAGGTTTCATTCCGTTTGGACTCCATTTGATATTCCTTTTCTTCGAAACACTGAAATAGGCAAGAAAACAACAATATCCGCTGGGCCTCCGGTTAGTAGGTTAGTCCCGAAAATGATATAAAAGTGTATAGTAAAGCCCATAAACATCCAAAACAGGTAATATAATAGCATGGAACAATCAAAAATTATAGGTACGTTGGAGACGTATCATTGATGCAGATAGAACCACGATTGTACTTGCCCAAGAACCAGCCCCACCACACATAACCCAGACTCTCGCAGATTGTACCCCTACCCAGTTGGACAGAGAACCGGCTACACCCCTTCTAACCCCAACCCCATCAGGTAGTAATCCAGTTCCAGTTGACACAGCACCATCTCCACCACAGAGCACCCAAACACGAGCAGTTAGTAAGGGAACTGCAGTGCCCAAAGCATGAGGACCACCACTCCAAGTCCCAACTCAACGCTTAAAGAAGAAGAAGAATTGTTATCAGGTCAAGTTCTGTAGCTATGGTTCATACTCCTTTGCTCTTGCATCACTGTATTTACTCATACCAACTATTTTAAAAATTTGAAGGATGGACATTAAACTCCAATGGTGCAACAGGTATGTTTTAAACATGTTTCTTTAACTGGTTTGCTGTTGTAACTTGCTCTATGTTGATTTCAGTTTCAATTGAACAAACAGTTATGTTCTCATCTCATGCACATTACAAGTGTTTTTATTGCTCTATAGTTTCCCACACTTATATTCTGTCTATTCTCCTTTGTCTTGAACAAATATAATTTGAACTGTGTCTCTATCTTGATTTGGCAACAAAAACTAGAATGATATAGACCATAAAGTGACCATGGTACATAGATATATGTTTGTTTCATGCTGTTATTCTGTCCACTTTAGTACTGAACTAATTTACCAAAATGAGTTTCATATACAACATGGTAAACCTGTGATGTGTCTGCTTGTTTCTCTTTTAGAATGCGGACCAAATACTGGAGAAGAGTACCCCATTATGCAATGGTAAAGGAAGTAATACAAATAAGGTTCAAGGTAGTGAGACATCCCTGTTGGTCTCCAGGAAAGCTGATAAAAACTATCTTGACGATAGTGAGAGAACCCAAAGGCCTATCTTGATGTAGTCTTCGAGTTACTAGCCACTACAACTGGCAGAAGCTGTTCGAACTCGCTACCTGAATCAGTTCGTCTTCTTGAGTCACAACTTCAAGTTGAAAGACATCAATCAGATGTGCCGCCACGGGAAGCTGAAGGACTAAGGAAGTCCCTGCAAAATTCATATGCATACTTTCTGGTGCAACAGCAAGCGCTGGAGGATTTAAGCGCCAAACAAGAGAAACTTAATAAGCTTGCTAAGCATCTTGCCAGCATTATGGGTACCCAGGATATTGTATCTTGAGATCTTCTGAAGTAGTTTCAGTTTTGGACTTGTTTTGCTGCGGCGTTTATTTGCACTGATCGCCAACTTTGACAACCAGTGTATATGATATGCCGCTTTGTTCCCTATATTTGCACTGTTGGCGAACTTTGATATCTAGTGTATGTAATATGTGTAATAGCCATGATAGCCTAGCGTAAGTTGCCTTCTTATTTATTTCCTTGTTGTGTTTTTTATTAGTTTGCTTGTAGTCAGTGCAGTTCTCTTTCCGTGGTTGGCTAGTGGCCGCAATAACCTATTTTTTAAAAGTAGGCCACAATAACCATGGGCTACATATTTACTGTAGTGACACTGGGCCTCCTACGGGCTATAGAAACAATGGGCCTTCTACGGGGCGTAGAAACAATGGGCCTTCTACGGACCATAGACACAATGGGCCTTCTACGAGCCGTATCATCAATGGGCCTTCTACGGACCGTATCATCAATGGGCCTTCTACGGGCCGTATGATCGATTGGCCAAACATGGCCCAATAACATACCGCATTATGGCCGTCAACGGCTAGAGTTGGAACCATCCATTCATGGGCCGACCATAACGGGCCATCGTTAATCTACAGTATTTGATGACGCTATGAAAACGGGCCAACGTATTAACGGGCCACAAACAGGCCGACTATAACCACGGGCTGAATTTGGCCCACAAGCAGAAAATGACAGTAACGGGCCATAAGTATCCGAATGCTCGAAATGAGCCCAAGAATAAATGGGCCCTGAGAAGGCCAAAAGATAACATGGGCTGGAAACGCCCCAATGGAATAATGGGCCATTAATGGGTATAAAGTGATACCATGTTCATTACGGGCCAGTTTCACCACAGGTCATTAATGGGCCAAGAGTTACAAAGGGCCTTATATGGGCTGAAAGACGTCATGGGCCACACATGGGCTGGAAGTTAAAATGGGCTAGAATCATATTGGAGGACCCAAATGATGCTACTGGGCCTAATTCGGATAGGTCGTAACAGATTGTAAATGGGCTATATGCAAACAGGCCGTTAACATGCTTTCCGTGGGCCAGCCCGCCACCTTTTGACCAAGTCAAATGGGCCGGCCTTTTCATAGAAATGGGCCTCTATTCAGCCATGCCACGTGTCGACGTATCATAGGCGCCTTTAGTCCAATGAGCGTATGAAATCTGTCCCAACGGTGAGCCAACACGTGTTTCCTCCAGCCAATGATGATTTTACATGTGGAAAATCCCCATTGGTTGGGGCTGTTATCGGATCCAAAACCGGACCCAATAGCTCAATGGCGAGCCATTACGGTGGATGCCACGTGTCAGTCACCCTGACGAAAGAACTTTTATGATGCGCGATTTAAGGTCATGGGAGTGGACACTACCGTGATGATAATTTTGGTAATGTCATGGAACACTTCTACGACAGCACATGTATGATTAACTTGATTCTGTCGTAAAATCATCATGGATGTACATGCATGATAGAAAACGTGACCTACTGTGACAAACATGTATCATCAGGGAAGTGTATTTTTTTGTAGTGATCATCCGTGTTAGTAAATGCTTCCGCTTTTGGTCTACAAGGGTAGGTAGACACACTCTCCCGTCTCGTTGCTTCGCATCTCCTAGATAGATCTTGCGTGATCATAGGGATTTTTTTGAATTACTAAGTTCCCCAACAGTGGCATCCGAGCCAGGTCTATGCGTAGATGATATATGCACGAGTAGAACACAATGAGTTGTGGGCGATAATACTCATACTGCTTACCAGCAACGTCTTACTTTGATTTGGCGGTATTGTTGGATGAATCGGCCCAAACCGACATTACATGACCGCATTCATGAGACTGGTTCTACCGACGTGCTTTGCACACAGGTTGCTGGTGGGTGTCTGTTTCTCCAACTTTAGATGAATCGAGTTTGACTATGCTCGGTCCTTGTTGAAGGTTAAAACAACACACTTGACGAAAAATCGTTGTGGTTTTGATGCGTAGGTAAGAACGGTTCTTTCTAGAAGCCCATAGCAACCACGTAAAACCTGCAACAACAAAGTAGACGACGTCTAAGTTGTTTTTGCAGGACATGTTGTGATGTGGTATGGTCAAGACATGATGAGATATAAATTATTATATGAGAAGATCATGTTTTGTAACTGTTATCGGCAACTAGTAGGATCCTTATGGTTGTCACTTTATTGTATGAAATGAAATTGCCATGTAATTGCTTTACTTTATCACTAAGAGGTAGCGATAGTCATAGAAGCAATAGTTGGCGATACGACAATGATGCTATGATGGAGATCAAGGTGTCAAGCCAGTGACAATGGAGATCATGACGGTGCTTTGGAGATGGAGATCAAAGGCACAAGTTGATGATGGCCATATCATGTCACATATTTTGATTTCATGTGATGTTTATCTTTTATGCATCTTATTTTGCTTAGTACGGCGGTAGAATTATAAGATGATCCTTCACTAAATTTGAAGGTATAAGTGTTCTCCCTGAGTACGCACTGTTGCTACAGTTCGTCGTGCCGAGACACCACGTGATGATCGGGTGTGATAAGCTCTACATTCACATATAATGGACTAGAGGGATGTCTATCTAAGTGGGAGTTCTTAAGTAATATGATTAATTGAACTTTAATTTGTCATGAACTAAGTCCTGATAGTATTTGCATATTTATGTTGTAGATCAATAGCTCGTGTTGTAGCTCCACTATTTTTGATATGTTCCTAGAGAAAAATAAGTTGAAAGATGTTATTAGAAATGATGCGGACTGGGTCCGTGATCTGAGGATTATCCTCATTGCTGCACAGAAGAATTATTCCTTGAGGCACCGCTAGGTGACAGACCTATTGCAGGAGCAGATGCAGACGTTATGAATGTTTGACAAAGCTCGATATGACGACCACTTGATAGTTTAGTGCACCATGCTTTACGACTTAGAACCAGGACTTAAAAACGTTTTGGACGCCACAGAGCATATGAGATGTTCCAAGAGATGGAATTGATATTTTAGTCTCATGCCTGTGTCGAGAGGTATGAGACCTCTGACAGCAATTTTCCTACAAGATGGAGGAGAATAGCTCAACCAGTGATCATGTGCTCAGATTGTCTGGAAACTACAATTGCTTGAATCAAGTGGGAGTTAATCTTCCAAATAAGATAGTAATTGACAAAGTTCTCTAGTCATTATCACCAAGTTACTAGAACTTCGTGATGAACTATAATATGCATGGGATGATGAAAGTAATTCCCAAGCTCTTCGTGATGCTGAAATCAGCAAAGGTAGATATCAAGAAAGAGCATCAAGTGTTGATGGTTAACAAGACCATTAGTTTCAATAAAATGGCAAAGTGATAGAAAGGGAACTTCAGTAAGAATGACAAGCAAGTTTTCACTCCCGTGAAGAAACCCAAAGCTACATTTAAACCTAAAACTGAGTGCTTCTACTGCAAGGGATTAATCATTGGAAGCGAAACTACCCTAAATAATTGGCGGATAAGAAGGATGGCAAAGTAAACAAAAGTATATTTGATATACATGTTATTTATGTGTACTTTACTAGTGTTCATAGTAACCCTAGGGTATTTGATACCAGTTCAATTGCTATGATTAGTAACTCAAAACAAGAGTTGCAAAATGAACAGATACTAGTTAAGGGCAAGGTGATGATGTGTGTTGGAAGTGATTCCAAGGTTGATAAGATCACCATCGCACACTCCCTATACCATCGGGATTGGTGTTGGACCTAAATAAATGTTATTCGGTGTTTGCATTGAGCATGACTATGATTTGATCATGTTTATTGCGATACAATTATTCATTTAAGTCAGAGAATAATTGTTCTTCTGTCTACATGAATAAAACCTTCTATGGTCATACATCCACTATAAATGGTTTATAGAATCTCGATCGTAATGATACACATATTCATAAAATCTTTCCCTAATAATAAAGCACGGATTGAGTCTGTCGGGTTCACTGTCGCGTCGTTTTTATAGGAAAGTCCCTACTATTTTCTATTAATTAACCTACGGTACTAATTAAGTGGTCAACGGTGAAAAATGTTTCATTCGTGGGCTCCCGAGCAGCGACCCCCGAGCTCCAGATCGGGAGGATCGGGAGCCGCTCGCCACCCCGCCGCCTTCACGCTCGGCCTCGCCACCGGATGCCATGCTACCGGATACTATCGCCGGACCTCCACACCTCGCGTCCCTCTCCCTACTCTCCCACTTCTCCGTTTCCTTCCCCTCTGTTTCTCCCTCTCACGCAAGGACTGCCTCTCCCTTCTTCTACAGGAGCAGCCATGGTGAACAACTAACGCCGCGGCCAGATCCACGCCATCCCGACCTCGCCGGCCTTCCTCCCCGTCTTCATCGAGATCCATCACCGGGCTCGAATAAAATCCCATTATCTAGCAGCAACCGCTGCCGCTGCCAGTAGCAGCAGCAGCAGGCGCGACCGGGCATCGACGGAGCCAGGGGAGCACGTGCTCCCTGACTTCTGCCTCTACCCCATATGCGCGCTCGTTCGCCATCGCAGGCGCCGGCGGCTACCGTGCACTGGAGGTGCTGGACACATGGAGGCCCATGCTGAAGGCAGTCGTCTACTCCTTGGGAGTGCTCCTGCTGGAGCTCCTCACCGGCAAGTCCCCGACGCACACATCCATGCAGGACGGCGTCGACGGCGCGCTCGACCTGCCATCGTTGGTGCAGTCGGTGGTGCGCGAGAAGTGGATGGCTGAGGTGTTTGACATGGAGCTCGTGCGGCTGGGCACCATCACTGATGAGGAGATGGTCGCGCTACTGCAGGCACCCACAGAGCTATGGGCATAAAGGCAGCAGCTCAAAACTCCATGGTTTGCACACAGCAGCACAACACCGCGGTCTGCATGCGGCATGACCAGCTCCACTCAGGATTCAAATTATGTAGTGGTATAGGATACTCCCTTTTGTTTAGGTTTCCATGATATTTTTCAGTTGAATTCAGTTGCAGATTCATTCAACTCATCTCCATTGCCACACACAGAAAGGCTTTTATTTTTCTTTAGCTTAGTTCAGATTTTCATTATTCCAATTTTGATTGTGGTTCAGTTTTGTTCAGGTTTTCATTGTTTTTCAGTTGAATTTAGTTGCAGATTTATCCAACTAATCTCCATTGCCATGCATAGAAAGGCTTAGATTTGATTTTGGGTCAGTTTAGTTCAGATTTTCATTATTTTCCAGCGGACGCGTCTAGCGGGCAAACGTGTGCCCGCTAATGCCCCCTGGCAGCCTCCCATATTTGGTATGTTTTGGTCCCCCCTCAGTCCAGATTTGGAGAGGAAAGGGTGGACTGTCTCCCACGTCCCTCCGTCCACCCAGCTTCTCTCCTTCCCTTCACGTGCTTCACCAAAACATTGCCCCTCCCTCCTTTCTTCTTCGATCCCCAGCTGTCACCACACCCTTCTTCTTCTCCCTCTTCTTTCTTCTTCCACCCCATCAGAAGGACCTGCAATGGTTGCGCCATTAGAGGTTGAAAAGTGAAGAAATTGATCTACAAATCTACAGCCAAAAAATAGATCAAGAGATAAAAGTGTGATTTTTCTCACCTTTGTTCGTCATGGTTGTAATCTCCTGCAATGTTTTGTACTGCGCTCTGTTGCAATAAAAACATAGGGAAAGGGAGGAAAGGTGAGCAGCTATAGTGCGTTTTGTAGGCAGGAATAATCTAATTCTGCTAACTACTGGTTTTGTTGTACATCCAGAGAAACCCCTCTTGTTTTCCATAGATTTTCTTTTGAACCAGAAGTGTTAGAATAGAAAAGCAACAACTTGTACGCTTTGTTTACGCAAAAACAGTGTTACCAGCGAGCAACTCATGTGTTCTCCAGGGTGCTAGAGGCTTAATGTGCAAAAAAAGATGCGAGTAACTAATTGAGACCTTTTAAGCAAAAAAAAGAGGCTTGAAGTAATCAAATCATGTGTCCCCTAGAAAAACTCTAGGATGGTTGTGAGGCCGTTTAAGCAAATTCATTGCTACTATTAAGCAAAAATTTATAGATTTATTGTCATGTACTAACCTGACCACTCTTGTTTTTCCTTAGATTTGTTTTGGAACAAGTGTGTTAGAAATTAAAAAGCAGCAACTTATAGGGGTTATTTAGGCAAAAAGTGTTTCAGTGAGCAACTTGCGGTGTGCTCATGGGTGCTAGAAAGCATTATGTGCAGAAATAGAAAGATTGTGAGCAAGAGTTGTCAGGTAGTGCAGAAATAAAAACTTGAATACTTTTAAGCAAGAAATTGGGTTGAAGTGAGCAACAAATGTACCCCCCCCCCCAAAAAACTATAGACAAGTAGTGAGGTTGTTAGCAAATCTATTGATACCATTAAGCAAAACATATGTAGATTTTGTTGACATGTACTGACCTGCTGGGCTCTAAAAAAGAAAAGTGTAGATGAAAGTAATTGGTTTGTTCAAGCCAAAATCGGTGCTATGATTTTAAAATCAAAAAATTGGTTAAATTCTTTGTCATGTGCTGACATGTCGGGCTCTAAAAAAAGAAATTTGTAGGCAAAAGTAGTTGGTTTGTTTAAACAAAAAAAACAGTGCTATCCATTAAGCAAATTTTTTGTTGTTTGTTGTCACTGTTGGAACTAACTATAGTCAAGCACTAAAGTTCCCTTACGCAAGTTTTAGTGAATTTGTTTTGAAAAGCACTAGATTATCTAGATAGTAAAACACCCAAGTCTTAGAGTAGGGGGTGAGAAATTACCCAGAGAGTAGCTAATGGTAGCTAGTAGAGGTTTCCTTGGGCATTACTTTGATAGCTTGAAAAGGTTTATTTTTTATGGGTCCTACAAAAAATACAAAACGAAAATGAAAACACATAACTTCATAGATATATGTATGGTGTGTCCTTTTTGGATGTTTTTGTGTATTCTCATGCAAGAGAAAGAGAAAGTACAAAAAAATGAGAAATCACTAGTAGATATATGGATTTTGTGGTTAGTAATGTGTCAAAAAAGCAAAAGGCTATGGTTTAACTAAAAGGAACTTATATATGGGATGCGGAAGCAACTTGTCGGGTGTCTATTAGGCAAGTTACTGCATGGTATAAGCAAATTTGGTCATTTTTAAAACGAATGTGTTATATGGCTGACTACTCATGTTGATGGATATCTTTGACCCAACATATTGCAACTTTGTAAATAGAACGTTGTGTCAATTTTTGTTGTTCAGACGAAGAAATTAAAAAGATAAAGTTCTGGAAAAACAACTTGTATATAGATGACAGAGAGCAACTTGAACGGTTTCTTTTAGGCAACTTACTTCAGCTATGTAAGCAAGTTATGTGAGTTGTGTGACGCGGGGACAAATAAAAACTAATGAACCTAGTATATGGATCTAAAACAACTTGGTTGGAATCCTTTAGGCAACTTACTGCCACTGTGTAAGCAAGTTGTGACATTTTATGACGTGGGAAAAATAGAGAAGAAAGAAAGCAACTGCTACTGTTTGCTTTAGGCAACATCAGTACAACGAACAAGCAAGTCCTCTGCACACAAAAAAAGCATCCCAACTCTTTTCCTACCTAGGTGGATGTGTGACATACAACTCCCTGGGTGGATGTGTGATTTACAACTCCCTGGGTGGATGTGTGCAACAAACTATTCTATTTTCAAACAACTTCATGGCAATCAACAAAATGAGGTCATGTTTACGAAGGCAAAAAAAAGTGGGGACAATCGTCAAGGCAAGTGCAATCTGAATCCCTATGTAGACCCACACTTGTGTTAACCAAGTAACATGCAAAGCACTGAGATGTAGGCAACATGGTGGTGTATTGAAACAACATGGTGGTGGCTGGGGAGCAAGATTTCACCTGGTAAAGCCTATTTGCATGTGAAAGCTTCTTGTGTAAGTTTCACGAAAAATGCCATACAAAGTTTTTAGTCAAAGTACTGCCGAGATGTAGACAAAATGCATATAAGTTTCAGGAAAAAAGAACTACTGGCAAGAAAGGCAAGATTAAACAAATTTGATATATTTTGTGGTTGTGCAAAGCTTTATCGGGGAGTGGCTGGCGAAGCTTCTAAGTGTGCATAAAAATCTTGAGCCTTTGACTTGACATCCTTTTCAGTTTTGACTTGATATAGGATATTTTTTGTGGGTTGTACCATGCATGTTGATATGAAAAAATGTTGTGTGGCTTGCTTGTGCTAATGGTGTGAGTTGCCTGAAAAATGTGTGTGGTGTTGCCTGATCGATTATGAATATCTATCCTATATCTGGTGTCGAACTTGATTATTCAGTTACTGTTGGTTGACTGCCTTCTATGTGTGGCTTCACTGGCAACAAGTTTATGCATGATTGTTTTAGCTAATTGTGTGAGTTGCGAGACTTCATCAACCCTCGGGAGTGGATGGGAAATTCGCGCCAACATCTCTAGCAACTATCTATCATGTTTTGGGCGAGTTTTTGCGCGGAAAAAAAAGCACAAGCTCTCGGGAGTGAATCCCTGGGCCAGTGGCTTCA
Source organism: Triticum aestivum (assembly GCF_018294505.1). Lineage (NCBI taxonomy): Eukaryota > Viridiplantae > Streptophyta > Magnoliopsida > Poales > Poaceae > Triticum > Triticum aestivum. Next base: position 77,547,325 of record NC_057798.1, read on the forward strand.
GCATCTCTAGCAACTACCTATCAACTTGCGCCAGCATATCTGGCAACTACCTATCTCTAGCAACTACCAATCCACCTCTATCAAGGTACAGACCAAGTCTTCGGATAGATTGCGTAAACCGGGCCAACCAATGAATAACAATGGGTGTGGATGTCACATCTTTGAGTTGACCCCTTCTCGTTTTATTGATCATCTACAGCTACTGTACTGTTGGTACATGCAATAAATTAATCACATGTAGGCAACTATTACCAAGTGATTAGGCAAATACTATTGCTATGTAGGTTAGTTAACCTCGTGATATAGCAACTTTCGTGAATACTAAGGCATTTTGTTGCATGTACCATATGTACCTCTAGTAAAACATTAAAATTAGATTAATTGATGGTGCAAGCAACTTTCAATTAAATTTGGGCAAATTAGAAGGGGTGATGTGGAAAACATTTTAGGGTTCCAACACACCTTTTTTGACCAAAAAATCAACACTCCCATATCTCAACAGATCACCATCTAATCCAATATGTGGCTAGAAAATAGGGTACATAGAGTTTATCACAAAAATGGTGAACCTTTTAGTATTACCAAGTACCAACACAACTTATGTGCTAGTACTATTACTTTCACACGAAAACAACACTTCGGATATAGACGTATGGAGTACATACGGATAAATATAGACGTATTTTAGTGTGTAGATTCATTCCTTTTGCTTCATATGTAGTCCATATTGGAATCTCTAAAAGACTTATATTAAGGAACGGAGGGAGTACATCAGAGAAACCCCTTGATGTTTTTCTTAGGTTGTTTTTGTACCGCAAGTGTGTTGAAAAAGAGCAGCAACTTCTAAGGTTTGTTTAAGCAAAATTAGTGTTGCCAGTAAGCAACTCATGTGTGCTCATGCGTGCTAGGATTTGATGTGAAGCAACTCCTGTGTGCTCATGCATGTTGGGATTTGATGTGAAGAGGAGAAAAGTGTACTATTTGGGGCACTTTTAAGCAAAAAATGAAATGGGTGGGAAAAAGCAAAATCACAAAAGCCCGTCGTTTTTAGTTTGCTTTTGTACAAAATTGGTTCTGACTGGAAAAACGGCAGCAACTTCTATGGGTTTGTTCAAGTAAATCAAGTGCTACCATTAAGCAATTTGTGACATGTTGTCATTAACTGACCTGGTAGGCTCTTTATATTTAGTTTTACTGTAATCACTAAAAAAATAGTTGTAGGCAAGTACTGATGTTTTTCTAGGCAAGTTCAAATGCAAAAAGGGTAATCAAGAAACACTTGACCCCCCTAGATAGTATGGAACTAAGCTCCGGAGCAGGATGGTATGTGTCAGGTAAATCACACATTCAGAAACATGCAAAAGTCATAGAATTTGCCTAAAACACAACAGGCAAGTCACATACTTAACACTAGCAAGTCACATTCAAATGTCAAGCAAGTCCTACTGAAAATGTCAAACAAACCATGTGCGTGTTTTGAAAATGGGAAAATAAAAAGAGCTTAATTCCAGCTAGTGTTGAGTATGTGACTTGCTAGTATGGGGGTATGTTACTTGCTTGACATTTGAATGTGGCTTGCTTGTTCTACATGTGAGATTTGCCTGACACGCAACCCCCTCCCCCCTAGGCCTGTGCCTAACATTTGTATGTGACCTATCATTTGTGTTCAACTTGCTTGTTCTGTGTCAAGTGCATGGTTCTAACCCCTGGATTTTAGTGCAACTGATTATATGTGTGTTGTGTTTGTGAACTTCAATATATGTGTGTGAGGTGCCGAAAAAAAACCATGTGCATGTTTAAACAAGGGGGGGGAGCTTACCCGCAGCTTGCTGTATTCCTCATCTGTTTGTTGCTCTTTAATGGAAGGAGATGAATCATGGTCAGCAAATGAATTATGGTCAGGAGCAGCGGCAGGTTGTTCTTCCCAAATTGCGCTTTTGCTCGTCCCAGCCATTTTTCCCACAAAAAAAAGAAAAAAAAATCACCATAAATGCATATTCAGCTGGCTTGTACTCCCTCCATCCGGAAATACTTGTCATCAAAATGAATAAAAGGGATGTTCAGAGTTGTACTAATTACCGTGGAATTAAGCTGATGAGCCATACAATGAAGCTATGGGAGAGAGTCATTGAGCACCGCTTAAGAAGAATGACAAGTGTGACCAAAAATCAGTTTGGTTTCATGCCTGGGAGGTCGACCATGGAAGCCATTTTCTTGGTACGACAACTTATGGAGAGATATAGGGAGCAAGAGAAGGACTTGCATATGGTATTCATTGACTTGGAGAAGGCCTATGATAAGATACCGCGGAATGTCATGTGGTGGGACTTGGAGAAACACAAAGTCCCAGCAAAGTACATTACCCTCATCAAGGACATGTACAGTAATGTTGTGACAAGTGTTCGAACAAGTGATGTCGACACCGATGACTTCCCGATTAAGATAGGACTGCATCAGGGGTCAGATTTGAGCCCTTATCTTTTTGCATTGGTGATGGATGAGGTCACAAGGGGTATACAAGGAGATATCCCATGGTGTATGCTCTTTGCGGATGATGTGGTGCTAGTTGACGATAGTCGAACGGGGGTAAATAGGAAGTTAGAGTTATGGAGACAAACCTTGGAATTGAAAGGGTTTAGGCTTAGTAGAACTAAAACCGAGTACATGATGTGCGGTTTTAGTACTACTAGGTGTGAGGAGGAGGAGGTTAGCCTTGATGGCCAGGTGGTACCTTGGAAGGACACCTTTCAGTATTTGGGGTCAATGTTGTAGGAGGATGGGGGTATTGATGTAGATGTGAACCATGGAATCAAAGCCGGATGGATGAAGTGGCGCCAAGCTTCTGGCATTCACTATGACAAGAGAGTGCCACAAAAGATAAAAGGCAAGTTCTACAGGACGGCGGTTCGACCAGCAATGTTGTATGGCGTGGAGTGTTGGCCGACTAAAAGGCGACATGTTCAACAGTTAGGTGTGGCGAAGATGCGTATGTTGAGATGGATGTGTGGCCACACGAGGAATGATTGAGTCCGGAATTATGATATACGAGATAGAGTTGGGGTAGCACCAATTGAGGAGAAGCTTGTCCAACATCGTTTGAGATGGTTTGGGCATATTCAGCGCAGGACTCCGGAAGCTCCAGTGCATAGCGGACGGCTAAAGCGTGCGGAGAATGTCAAGAGAGGGCGGGGTCGACCGAATTTGACATGGGAGGAGTCCGTTAAGAGAGGCCTGAAGGATTGGAGTATCGACAAAGAGCTAGCTATGGACAGGGGTGCGTGGAAGCTTGCTATCCATGTGCCAGAGCCATGAGTTGGTTTCGGGATCTTATGGGTTTCACCTCTAGCCTACCCCAACTTGTTTGGGACTAAAGGCTTTGTTGTTGTTGTTGTTGTTGTTGTAAAATGAATAAAAGGGGATGTATCTAGATGTATTTTAGTTCTAGATACATCCCTTTTTATTCATTTTGATGACAAGTATTTTCGGACGGAGGGAGTATGAAAATTCAAGAACACTAACTAGAAGGAACTAGCAAGTCCTGAACCATATGATGAAAATGTAAAGGAAAAATAACACACGAGCAAAGTTCATGTGTTAACTGAGGCAACTACCGACAGAGTATTGGCCAAATTTTGGTAAAACTCAAAGCCACACAAGCAACAAAACCATTAAATGCAAATTATGAACCAAGTCAGGCAACTAAGTAACAAACATTAGGCAACTACTAATCAATTATTATGCAAGTTTTGTTAAAAAAAAGGGGGAACCACACTAGTGCCAAGCTCAAAAAGCCGCAGATTTGGCAACCCATGCCCGCATATTTGGCAACTAGTAGCCTCTACCTGGCAACTAGTAGCCAAGGTAATGCCGACTTCGAGGCAGAGCAATGGTTTGTCGTGCCCAAAAAAGTAGTCCAAACCTCATGGAGAAGAGAAGGGATTTACCTCATGGAGACGAACGAAGGTGGTGTCACTGTGCCATCTCCCGCTTCTAGTTTTGAGCCGTCTCAGGCAACTAACTAAAATCAAGTAGGAAAAACAAGTTAAACTGAACAAAACCATATGGAACAAAGCTAGCAAAAAAGGGCATATGTGAAACCTAGACTAAAAGAAAGGTATATGAATCTATGCTGAAAAAGGAACACCACACCCTCCCCACATAAGGTGACATGCACGATCTTGATTCTTCAAGGAAAAGTATTTATGTGTACATATCTCTACTAGCAAGTTTTGGAACCATCTCAGGCAACTAACTAGCGAAAAAATAGTAGACAAAAAAGTTTTAGACGAGATATGTACATGTCAGGTAACTCATGATAGAGCCTTTGCAAAAACACTAAAACAATCAGCTATGTGTAGTACAAAAAAGATAAGACTTGAGAAGTCTGGGCAGAAAAATACAAGTATATCTACATAACAAGTAGAGAAGAACTAGCAAACCATCTGATGGTCATAGCAGGACATGTCAACAATTTAGATCTTTCAGTCTATTTCTTTGTTTGAAAAAATTAGACATCATATAAGATAACTATACAAGTTTCATTTCTCCATCCAGCAACTCAGCCCTGGAATGATTATGCAACTTGACAGTATGGTACTAGGCTTTAGTGGATGAAGAACATGACCACATGCTTCATGCATGCATACTGTTTTAGCACCTCCCCTGCTTCTGGAGGCTGATGTGCACCATCTTTCAGCCGGAACAGTCGGTGGGTCTGCGTTCATTTATATTTTTCATTATTCCAAAAACATTTCAGTATGTAATACAAAAGTTGCAAGTTAACAATTGTTGCTGTTATTGCTTCCAGAACAATCAACAAGTACGCCTAGCCTGCCTCTGTTTTCAGTAATACAATTGTTGTAGTCAATCAGGCAAAACATGGTTTCAGTAAAAATTATACTAAGACAACAAAAATCAGAAGCATCAGCGGATAAAAAGTCAGGCACCTACATGACTACAACTCCAAGACATCAACTCGCCACTCCTATTTCGATGTGACAATCCTCTTCTTCCTATAAAACTTTAATTTAGTTGGGCATTTCATCGAGCAGTTGGTGCGCGCCTACCATGAGGAGAAGTAGGTAGGCTGGAGCTTGCAGTTCTCACGGCGGCGCATGCAGAGGGTGCACGCGGTCGAGGAGCTGCTGCACTACGAGGTTCACGGACTATTATGACCAAGGCGGAGTTGTGTTGTACACCTAGCAGTACGGACGCTGACGCCATGTGGGCTGCACTAGTTTGAAGCGAGGCTGAAGAAGGTGAGCCAGGAGCTGGACGGGAGCACTCGCCGGTGTCCGTGGGTCGCTCGTGGAGAGAGCACTAGTGCGGCGGACCATGTTGGTGGCTCCATGGCAATCCAGCTCAGCCCGGAGGTGTTGTACTTGTACACCCACTGCAGATCTGCAGATGCACAATGACAGACAAATCAATCATGGTGAACCGAAGACATCAACTCGCCACTCCTATTTCGAACCCCGCAGAGCCACATCCCATTACCCCAAAAATGTCAGAAAATGCTCGTCCCTTGCAACCAAAAATCCGGCCGCCGGCGCGTGTGGTGTATCACACAACAAAAATCGACCCTCCGCTGACCCCTCCCCCGCGAAATCGACACTACCCTATCACAGAACCTCCCCCGAGGCGTCCAGTAGAGATGTGCATGAAAAGACGAGGTAGACAATGCTCACCACTGATTTTGATCGGAGAACCCCCTTCCCGCTTGCCGGAATAAACTAACCGTCATCGGCGACCGTCACCCTCCTCCGCCCTACTTCGAAGGAGAGAGATGAGGAACAGAGGCTCTGCAACCGTGCATGTGGGGTCCACCCTCGCACCTCCCAAACTCCGGCGGTTCTGCCGCGATGGCGATGGATTTGGGCGACGGTGGAACTGCACAGCACCGCTCACTCCGCCCTCTGATCCCAGACTGCGTGCGGGTCAACGAGAGAGAGAGAGAGAGAGAGAGAGAGAGAGAGAGAGAAACGTGGGGCCCTCCACCGCTGTATATCTGTTCGGCGGTTTTCACCCTCCACCGTGATCAGATCCGACGGTGGTCGAGCGCGTGTGCTCTGTAAGACAAACGAGCCCGCGAGCACTTTTTAGGTTTTAGGTTTTCCAGCTGGGTTTAGTTTAACATTCATCCAACTCATCTGTAATACAATGATCAAGTGTCTCTCTGGTTAATCAGGTAACCTGAGTAGTACTGTTTGAGATCGTTGGTGAGGGACTACTACGGCGAGCTCGGCCTACGGAAAGATGCCGGCACGATGAGATCAAGAACATGAATTGAATGGTATGCAATACTATTGGGCTTGGCATTATTTTTTCCAGCGAATTGTGTTTTTCTCTGAGATGAATTAAGTGCACCAAATATATGTATCTAAATTATTGTAATCTTTATTGTTATCCATTATGTCTAAAAATTGATGTTCAAAACAGTCTTCCGAGAGTAGTTTTAGTTGGTACAAGTTTCAGGCACCAAATACACAACAATTATACTCCCTCTGTATCATAATAGATGTCGTTCTAGCATTTCAACTCATTACGGTACAGAGGGAGTTTTTGCTAAATGAGAGGCATAAGCATGATCAGTTAAGATGATTCAGTTTTATGCCTAGAAATCAAATCACCTTTCGCTCATTATTAGTGGTAATGGTTGTCTCTGTGTTTTTGCCTTATCAAATATGTGCTTATGCCTCTATGTTAACTAGTTCCAAAAACATGCCCGAAAAAATCTTGCTTGGACTTTTGAAGTTGTTCCGAGTGGAATGCCGATCATAGAAGCGACACGCCAAGCTCCCGCAACCGCAGCAGAGGAGCCGGAACTTGCAGCAACATTTACGACACCCTCCCAATGAGCTGCAGGTAGGCCATGTCGTGGATGATGCCCGACGACAAACCACCAGGTATGACCTCTGCTCCTTGCCCTTCACGCTTGGAATCAACAAGTCCACATAATCTTCAGTGTTTCACAATTATGGTCTGCTTCATGTTCTCTGATCAGGTTGTAATATGATAATTATTTATATGTATAAATATTGAGTTTTTTAGGGAATGTTGATGATTTCTGTCGGAGATTATGTTTCTACTTAATCATCAAACAAGGTGTTCGTTGGAAGCAAGGATAATCTATCAAGTAAGGTGTTCGTGCAGTAGGTTACATCTTACACATTTTTTATCTGGTGAACTATTATCTACTCGAGGATAAATTATGGCTAACATGCATTTAATTATACTGTTGTTCGAAGGTGTAGTCAAATGTCAATACAAGTTATGGCTACAATGTTGCCAATGGCTACTACTATGGCGTCTTTATGGCTTCTCGATATATTGAACATCAGGTTAGTGAAACAACTGTGAAAGGTTTTCTAAGATAATCCTATGTCTCTAGAACTAAAAACTAATTAATAATGTTGAATGGCATTACTAACTCTATATTTTGTTTGTCCTGCACAAATCTAGCACTTTCTGAGGTGTTGTGCAGAGCATGCTGTTGAACATGGAGGGTTTGAGCTAAGAAATACTCGCAGGCTGCCAATGTATTAATGGTTAGGCATTTTTGAATTTGTCATGTTTACATGTTTACCAGGGTAACCATAGCGGCTTCGTTGCATCATACCCGAAAGTGAGATCTTTGGGATGGTTCGAGGTGCTACTAGACCAGTAGATACAATTAATGATTATCCGTCCAGACAACTCTCAAATCATTCTGGGATAGCTCCTCGACTTGGACAACAACAATTGTTGATCAAGTATACTCAGTCATCGCCATGCGATTGTTAGTAAATCAAGCATTATTTCCAAGAATATTGTTCCAAGTACGTGAGAACCCGACCTTGCATGTGGCCGATTCAATTTGTGTACTGAAGAAATTAGTTTAAAATTTTTCACAGTTTTACACATGTTCACACTATTTTGTTTCAAAAAGATAGGTTTGCATTTTTTTCAAATCATAAAAATTCCCCCAAAAAGTTCCATTTTTACTAAAAAAATTCATTTAGAAATGTACAAAAATATCAAAACATTCTTTAAACAAAAAATACATGTTAAAAATGTGTTTTTTGAAGAAATGTTCTAATTTTCATACATTTATTACTTTTAAAGAAGTGTTCCTGTTTTTACGTAAACCTTAACTTCTATAAAAATGAGGAAATTTGCATGTTTCCAGAAAAGCCAAAAAGATGACTAACAAACTATTCCACGCACAACTGCTCTTCCATCTTATGAAGAATGCTAAGTTAGCTTCTTCATGCCCAAAATTAATTCTACAAAAAGTAATAATAAGCTTTACCTTATTATCGATGTTTCATAAAATTGGATATATAAAATGGTGCGCCAAATTAACAGATAGTCAGTTCAATTTGCAACTAAAGTTAAAACATACATATCGTCTTCTATGTACTATATATGTTTGTATTAAGCAGCAGCAAAATCATCATCAGTAGCACACAATCAGTGTCATGAAGGGAAACCGAAAGCCGCGCTTTCCATCGGCAAGCATGGACCACATAGACACACGGCTGCAGGCGGAGCACACACAAACACATACAAACAGAGCAGGTGGAGCAGACACAAACACATACATAGAGCATGCCGTAACCCTGGTGTTATCCAGCAGCAGGGATCTTTCTCAACAATAATACAGGAAGGAAAGTAACAATACTCAACAAACCTTAGTTCTCTATAGCAGCTGTATTGGTCAACAAATGTACATTAGTAACAAATAGTCAAAAAATTAAGTTTTCTTAATACAATGAAAATATGGCATTGCTGCTTGTCCACGGATGCACTTTCATGGCAGAAAAATAGTTGCATCTTTGAAAGGGCAATGTCATATGTAAAGATCAGCAAGAGAATGGAAAATAAGGCAGTATTGGCCATTCATGTTTGCAAATATGTACAAATGACTTCAGATTTCCATTTACCATGTAATAGTCCATCAATGTGACAATATAAATACATCCAGCCAAGTGGTGGACTGGTGGTGGCAACCATAATCAAGGCAGTATGCCTGTAGATATAATAGAAGAAAAATACTTCAATATATTATTTGGGAAGCAGCAAAATCCTTGATGCCTGAGAACAGTATAGGCAACGCTGCACTTGATAGCTACATTGGAGAGGAAGAGAACTTGGCTAGCTGGCTGCTGTCGCTGCAAGGCACAGAGAGGAGATGACGATAGGAACAGATGGTTGGCGGCAGCGGCAAGAAGAGTCTCCCTCAATTGCATATACTGGCGCAAAAAAGGAAGTGGAATTTCTGGCAGATTAGTGATGTATTGCGAGTTAAATACAGAAATTCACCGAGACTTTTATGAAAAAATGCCGCGACGGTGAACCTGACAGACTCAATTCGTGCTTTCTGGTGCACAATGAAATATGAAGCAAGTTGTGCCTCTTTTTTTTGCCCGGTGCAATGCACGGGCATTTGTACTAGTTGATGCCAAAAGATGCAAAGTTCATAATGATAGTGCAACATATTTGTGGCATTGCAGTTTTTGTCATATTGGTGTAAAACGCATGAAGAAACTCCATGCAGATGGACTTTTGGAATCACTTGGCAAGATGACTAAAACTCCATTCTTTGGAAAAATGGAGCGAGTTACAGACTTATTGGAAATAATACATACCGATGTATGCGGTCCGATGAGTGTTGAGGCTCACGGCGGTGATCATTATTTTCTGACCTTCACAGATGATTTGAGCAGATATGGGTATATCTACTTAATGAAACATAAGTCTGAAATATTTGAAAAGATCAAAGATTTTCGGAGTGAAGTGGAAAATCATCGTAACAAGAAAATAAAGTTTCTACAAACAGATCGTGGAGGTGAATATTTGAGTTACGAGTTTGGCCTTCATTTAAAACAATGTGGAATAGCTTCACAACTCATGCCACCTGGAACACCACAGGGTAATGGTGTGTCCGATCGTCGTAATCGTACTTTATTAGATATGGTGCGATCTATGATCTCCCTTACCAATTTACCACTATCATTTTGGGGTTATGCATTAGAGATAGCTGCATTCACTCCAAATAGGGCACCATCTAAATCCATTGAGACGACACCGTTTGAACAATGGTTTAGCAGGAAACCTAAGTTGTCGTTTCTTTAAAGTTTGGGGCTGCGATGCTTATGTAAAAAAGCTTCAGCCTGATAAGCTCGAACCAAAATTAGAGAAATACGTCTTCATAGGATACCCAAAGGAAACTGTTGGGTACACCTTCTATCACAAATCCGGAGGCAAGATATTCATTGCTAAGAATGGATCCTTTCTAGAGAAGGAGTTTCTCTCGAAAGAAGTGAGTGGGAGGAAAGTAGAACTTGATGAGGTAATTGTACCTTCTCTTGAATTGGAAAGTAGGTCATCACAATCAGTTCCAGTGATTCCTACACCAATTAGTGAGGAAGCTAACGATGATGATCATGAAACTTCAGATCAAGTTACTGTCAAACCACGTAGGTCAACCAGAGTACGTTCCGCACTAGAGTGGTACGGTAATCCTATTTTGGACGTCATGTTACTAGACCATGATGAACCTACAAACTATGAGGAAGCGATGATGAGCCCAGATTCCGCGAAATCGCTCGAGGCCATGAAATCTGAGATGTGATCCATGTATGAGGACAAAGTGTGGACTTTGGTTGACTTGCCCGATGATCGGCAAGCCATAGAGAATAAATGGATCTTCAAGAAGAAGGCTGATGTTGATGGTAATGTTACTGTCTGCAAAGCTCAACTTGTTGCAAAAGGTTTTCAACAAGTTCAAGGAGTTGACTATGATGAGACCTTATCACCCGTAGCGATGCTTAAGTCTGTCCGAATCATGTTAGCAATCGTTGCATTTTATGATTATGAAATCTGGCAAATGGATGTCAAAACTACATTCCTTAATGGATATCTTAAAGAAGAGTGGTATAAGATGCAACTAGAAGGTTTTGTCGATCCTAAAGGTGCTAACAAAATGTGCGAGCTCCGGTAATCCATCTATGGACTGGTGCAAGCATCTCGGAGTTGGAATATATGCTTTGATGAGTTGATCAAAGCATATAATTTTATACAGACTTGCGGTGAAGCCTGTACTTACAAGAAAGTGAGTGGAAGCACTACAACCTTTCTGATAAGTTGTGACGTCCCCGATTCAATTGTAAACTAATCATACAAGCAAACGTGTATGATCAAGATCACAGACTCACGGTAAGATATCACAACACAACTCTAAAAATAACATAAGTCATACAAGCATCATAATACCAGCCAGGGGCCTCGAGGGCTCGAATACAAGTGCTCGATCATAGACGAGTCGGCGGAAGCAACAATATCTGAGTATAGACATAAGTTAAACAAGTTGCCATCAGATGGCTAGCGCAAAGTGGGATACAGATCGAAAGAGGTGCAGGCCTCCTGCCTGGGATCCTCCTAAACTACTCCTGGTCGTTGTCAGCAGCCTGCATGTAGTAGTAGGCACCTCTGGTGTAGTAGGAGTCATCATCGACGGTGGCGTCTGGCTCCTGGACTCCAGCATCTGGTTGCGACAACCGAGAAGAAAGGAAAGGGGGAAAAGGGGGAGCAAAGCAACCGTGAGTACTCATCCAAAGTACTCGCAAGCAAGGATCTGCACTACATATGCATGGGTATATGTGTAAAGGGGGGATTTCGGTGGACTGAACTGCAGAATGCCAGAATAAGAGGGGGATAGCTAGTCCTGTCGAAGACTATGCTTATGACAGACTCCATCTTGCAGCATGTAGAAGAGAGTAGATGGTAAGTTCACCAAGTATCATCGCATAGCATAAACCTACCCGGCGATCCTCTCCTCGTTGCCATGTTAGAGAGCGATCACCGGGTTGTATCTGGCACTTGAAACGGTGTGTTTTATTAAGTATCCGGTTCTATTTGTCATAAGGTCAAGTTACAACTCCGGGTCATCCTTTTATCAAGGGACATGGCTATTTGAATAGATAAACTTCCCTGGAGGGGTGCACCACATAACCCAACACGCTCGATCCCTCTGGCCAGCCACACTTTCCTGGGTCATGCCCGACCTCGGAAGATCAACACGTCACAGCTCCACCTAGGCACAACACAAAGATCAACACGCCAGTCTAAATCCTATGCATGCAGTGGTCTGGGACCATCGCCCGTTGCTCACCTGCATGTTGCAAATGCGGCCGAAAGCGGACCTAGCCTCCCTAATACAAGAGCAGGCGTTCCAGTCCAATTTTGCACGCGCCGCTCAGTCGCTGACGTCAAGAAGGCTTTGGCTGATACCACGACGTCGAGTGCCCATAACTGTTCCCGCGTAGTTGGTTAGTGCTTTTAGGCCAGTGGCCAGACTCAGATCAAATACCAAGATCTCGTTAAGTGTGTTATTTTAGAGTAACCGCGAACGCCGACCAGGGCCAGACCCACCTCTCACCTAGGTGGTCTCAACTTGCCCTGTCGCTCTGCCACAAAGTAACATTCGGGGGCCATCGGGAACCCAGGACCTCCTCTACCAGGATAGAGCCACCTGTCCCTCCAGCCCGCACATCAGAATCACTTGCGGGTACTCTATGAGCCGACCCAACTTTAGTCACCACATGTATCATATAATGTGTATGTAAGTATATACCCACGATCACCTCCCGAGTGATCACGACCCTGTAGTATAGCATCGTAGACGAACAAGAATGTAGGGCCACTGATGGAATACTAGCATCCTATACTAACCATTAGGATACCAGGTAAAGGTATCAACAATTGTGGCAACAATGACAGGCCATGCAGCAGAATAGGATTAACCGAAAGCAGTAACATGCTACACTACTCTAATGCAAGCAGTAGAGAGAAGGAATAGGCAATATCTGGTGATCAAGGGGTGGGCTTGCCTGGAAGCTCAGCCGAGAAGGAGGGGTCGTCAACACCGTAGTCGTACTGGGTAGCAGCGGCGTCGATCTCGGTGTCTAACAAGAGAAGACTGGGAATAAACAATAAATATAATGCAAACATAAGCATGACGATGCATGACATGAAAATGAGCGGTGCTAGGTGTGCCCTAATGCGGTAGGAGGTGATACCGGGGAAGGAGGGAAAACATCCAGGAAAGTATCCCCGGTGTTCCCCATTTTTGGACAGATGAACCAGAGGGGGAAAGTTGTTTGTTCGCTATGCTATGGATGTGTGGCACATGAACGGGCTACCTATTCGGATTCGTCTCGTCGTTCTGAGCAACTTCCATGTACGAAGTATTTTCATCCAACCTAAGGTTTATTTTATATTAATTTAGAAAGGATTTAATCATTTTTCAGCATTAACATATTTCATTTAAATCAAAATTAGGTTTACTGCATCAACATGACGTCAGCAGTCAACAGAGGTATTGACTGGGTCGCTGACGTGTGGGGGCTGCATGTCATTGACTAAGATTAACTAAACATGTTTAATTAGTTTGGTTAAATCATTAGGTTAATTAAACACATTTAATTAAGTTAATTGATTTAATTAATTAATTAATTAATTAATATTTTTATTTATTTTTTAGTTCTTTTTCTTAAACGTTCAGGGGTGGGGCTGGGCCCCACATGTCATAGGCCCATCGGGGCTTATCAGGCACTGGGCAATCGGGCTAAGCCCGAGCGGGCGCTGGTCCCCGGGGCTCACCTGACTTGGGCGCTACGGGTCGCCGGCGGCCATGGCAGGGCTACCACAGGGAGCAGGGGGCCAGGGCGGTGCGCAGGCGTGGAAGAGCGGCACGGCTGCCGCGGGGTAGAGGCTCGGACAGCAGTGGGTGATGCGAGCGAGCGGAATGGGGCGAGGCCGGGCGGCGGTCAAGCGCGACAGAGGGGGCACGCACGGGCGCCATCGTGCGGTCGGCTGGGGCGAGCTGCGGGTGAGCGCGCGGGACGACAGTGTAGTGGCAGCGAGTGAGCGGATCCGTGGGTGAGGCGCGGTGGATGGCCTTGGGGAAGTGGCCAGGCAGGAGCCGCGGCGAGGCGGGCACCAGGGAGGTGCAATGGCAGCAGCAGCAGAGTAGCAAGAGCAGGGGCGAGCGGGCACGGTGCACGCGCAGGTGCGGGCGGAGGTCATGGTGCGCGGGCGGCGAGCGTGTAGCGGGTGGTCGGGTGCGCGTGGGCACGCGCCAGGTCGAGGCCAGGCAAGCAGGGGTGACGGGACGGGGCTATGGTCATGCGCGCGCGAGTGGACTGTGCCGCTGATAGAAAACAAGGGAGAGAGGGAGGGAGGCCGGAGCTCACGGCGGGGCCATAGGGTCTTAGGCAGCCGGGCACAGGGAGGAAAACGGGGACGACAGCGACGTAGGGGAGGCAGTCCGGCGAGGTGGCCTCCGACGAGGTCTGGGGCGGCGGCGACGGCGCAGTCCTGTGGCGTCGGGGGCGGACGGCGCGGTTCGTTCTACTGATCCAGATTTGGATCGGGAAGGGGGGACGTGGGGAGCGAGTGGGGAGGGGACTGGGTGCGGTAGTGGCTAGGGATTCAGGGTGGGTTATAGGGGAATGGGGCCCGGCCTGGGCCGGTTGGTTCGATGGCCAGCTGGGCCATTTGGCCAAGTATGGACTAGGGAAGCCCTTTTGTTTTCTTTTCATTTTCTATTTTGTTTTCTTTACTTTTTATTTATTTTTCCTTTCCTATTTTCTTTTATGTCTTTAATGGTTACAGTTTTATAAAATACATAAATGGATTCTAAATTAGTATTACTATATTTATTACTGCCACATTAATTTGGGTAATTAAATAAAATAGTTTAATATTTTATAAATAATGAAAGGCATTTATTAGATTGGTTATGGTGCTGTTTCATTCACATTTGAGTATTTTAACGCTTTATAAAAGGGTGGTTTCTCCACCATAATTACCTATGCATTATTTGGTACAACCCGAACATTTTAGTTTTATTGTTTGAAAACTTTTATTATTTAACTTGAATTTGAATTTTGAATTTGAACCAGTTTCAAACTAACGCGAGATTAGCAACAGTAATCGAGGTGACGTGGCATCATTAGTAGAGGGTTACTGTAGCTTAATTATCCGGGCGTCACAATTCTCCTCCACTACAAGAAATCTCGTCCCGAGATTTAAGAGGGGAGCAAGGGGAAAGAATAGGTTACGAAATTCTAACGGTTCTTATTGTTCTTGTTTGCTGTTCTCGAAGAGGTCGATCCATTACGTTGATGTCTTCATTTCTCTTCTTCAGGTCATCGTGATGAAGTCGGCATCCTTTCTTTAGAAACTCCATCGTACTTATGAAAGAATAAAGGGGGAGTATTCCAGGAGAGCGGACCTCGGCAAGGTTGACTATCTAGTCGATAACATCGGTGAAGGTGGCGGAAGATAACTCTCATATCAAAACTTAAGAAATTATCGAGAGTAAAGTAATGAGGTATCACGCGAAGTTTTCAGTGGGCAGGCAACATTTCGATGCCTGAAACAGGGTGTGAAAGGGGCTCAAAGCTACGGGAATAAGTATTGTGTCTAATTACAGAATTGATGATCTCTCGGAAGTTGGCTCGTGAATTACATACGAGGCCACGCGCGAGGAACAACTAGGGAAATAGGGGGTGTACAGGAGAGTCAGGTTTCGATCCTGTGGAACTGCGGGTTATGGGCCCACCATGTGGGTTAAAAGTAGGAGGAGCAGTGACATCTTGCATGGTCATGACAACAAGGCGGGTTGGCAATAGTGTCGGTACCAAGGGCGAGGGACGAAGAGAACCATTTTCATGCTCGTTGAACGAGGCGTACCATTAGGCAAGGTTCTTGTCCATCAGTGGCTACCAGAATGTCATCAACATTAGTAACAAGGTCTTACTAACAGACTTGTACACCGAGGTATTTACATAAGCAGTGAATTATTACTTCTTAGATCATATAGATTACAAGAAAGATTAAACAAAACAATGGAAAGGAAAAATATGATTATAAGATTAAACAAAACAATGGAAAGGAAAATGGTGTTTAAACACATATTTCAGGGGTATTGTGGGGACCCCGACACATAAGTCGAGATCACCGAATGCACGTGTACAGTGATCCCAGAGATCAATGCTCACTAAACACACAGAAGCTGAATAACAAGAGTCTTACATCCATACATACCGTATTACACAAATTATGACCATTATGGTCAAGTCTTACATTGATAAAGCCTTAAGGGCTGAACATCAAATAGAACATAAGCAGCGGAAATCTTCGTTGATAAGTAGAACCCATGCCATCTGCCTTAACCCTACAGGCATTCTGACTGGGAAACGTCCTAGTTCGCATGTTCTTCACCAAGAAACTCTTCCTCGAAGTCCCGCTCTTCCATGCCTGGCCATTTAAATAACCAGTGGAAAGCCAATGAGTACTTTGAATGTACTCACAAGCAACCCATGATTTGGTTCAAAGTAACAATGCAATTGTACAAAAAGTAAGCAACCTAGCTTCAAGCTAGTTGAGATGTCCTATCAACTTGTGAGATATGCATCAATGAACATGGGTAACCTTGAGAACATCTTACAGGTATCAACATAAATAGAGTTTGGATCAATGCCATTTCATTCAACATGTCAAGTCACCACCTTGACATAAATAGTTCTCTTCCACACACACATGCACCGAGATTGTAAAATTTCTGGACATAGTTTAAGTAGCACCTCCCAACTGTCCATGACCGTGGACACGGCTATTCAAATAGTTTGACACTCTGCAGAGGTTGAACACTTTAACCAGAAGATCCGGGAAGATTTTGTGTCATCCATGATCCCGCAGTACCTCAAGTACTCGGGGGAAGCACCCGATCATTACCTTTCCCTAGAATACACTAACATAGGGTCCACTCGTTGATACACGGCCCTCGTGTATAAGCAAAATATCGTGGAACTCTGCCCTTTTCACATTATCACGCATACACGAAGGGACCAACGGTGTGTCCGGTGCCCTGTGAAAACAGTCATGGCTGCCTATCCAAGCACGACCCCGTCCCGAGAGTGACCTCAAGTCACCCCCGTCACTAGTAATGTGGGAACCACGCTTGTATCAGTCTAAGTAATCAATAATGCCTCGTCCCATAAAGGGGTAGAGTGGTTGCACATGTTTGGTTGGGACGGTAATCACACATAAATCTAATCCATCATTTTACACACACCAAAAGCTCTCTTCAGTACACCACTTCTTCCTCAAGTGGTGCCCTTAGTTCAACATCTCCCAAGGGCATTAGGGGCACCCGATGGGGTTTTCGAAAGAATGTAACCACGAAGAGTTCATGGTACACATGCATCATTATGCATCAACTAGTCTCTTCACATTGCAATCATGAACAAGGTAAAGTCATGAGTAGGGGTATGCATCATGTGGTGGTTCACAACAAGTTTACCACCGTCATATTTCATCATCATACAATCGGAAAAGGGTACCGATGAACAAGAGGGGTGTCATGGTCAAAGGGCTGCTTGTCTGGCTCAGCAAAGTCTTCGGGGTCTTGAAAGTCTTCTGATCCAATCTGTTTTGCCAACAACGCAATCTATCGTCGCAAAATAACAACGAGAAAAATAAGGCAATAGAAAAAATAGAAAAATCAAAGTGCTCAGAAAAATGTCAACTTATTTTTGTTAAATACTAGGGAGAAAACTAACAAGGGAAAATTCTTAGTTTTGGATTTGGAGTTAGGGGGATAGAGTAGTGGATTTTCAAACAGAGATTTTATTGTTCAAATTTGAACAGTAAAGAAAAGTGTAATGGATGTGTATGAAAGTTACATCAATAAATAGGTGGGATTATTCTAAGATATTAGGAGCTGGAATTATTGCATTTGGATAATTATTTTATCCTGTAGAATATTTCAAAGATTGACAGAAAAAAAAAGGAAAAGGGACAGTATGCAACTGGGCCAGAACAACCTTATTGCAGCAGGCCCAGAGGGAAAAGAGGCCCAGGCGAGCCAGCGTGTGCGCGCCCGGTTTTTAAACCTGACGGGCGGGGCCCAGCTTCTAGTGGGAGAGAGAGGAGGCGAGACAAAGGTGAGGATGACAGGCGGGGCCCGCGTGTCATCTCTGACCATGCGACCGGAGGGCCGGCGTGCTCACCGGCGGTGATGCAGAGTAGGATGGGTCGAGTTGACGGCACGGTTGGACTCAACGTGGAGTTGCCATTCGGGTGGTGGTGGTGGACGTCGCGGGAGATGCCTGGTTCGCCGGCGACGAGGAAGCACGACGGAGGAGCATCGGGCGGTGGTTGTTCCGGTCGAGTTCGGCTGCAAATGAGGCGGGGGAGAAAGGGGAAATGGTTAGTGGGAGGAGGCGGCTTCAGATTGGGGCAGAGGGGGAGCGGGGAAGGCATGTACCTCGCAAACTCGGGCGAGCCAAAGCGGCGGAGCTCGAGCTCGATCTCGAGCTCGGGTGCCTCTGGAGAGGAATTGGAGGTGTAGCAGGATGATTTGGTGGTGCAAAGGGCGATTGGTGAGGAGAGGAGAGCTCGGGGGGGGGGCTTATATAGGCTGGCCCAGGCTCACCGTGGACTCGTGCACCGGCGAGCTTGTTGTCGTCGCTACGGGTCACGGGGGCTCACTTCGAGGTGTCGGGGGTGCTCGTGGGGTTGGTCTAGGGCGAGGGGAGTGAAGAGAGAGAGAGAGAGAGAGCAGGGGGGCAGAAACTCCGCGCATGTGAGCACGCTCACTGGTGCGCTCGAGCGGCTGGCGTGTGTGCGAGCAGGGGCAGGAGGAGGAAGAATGAGGAGGGGGCCGAACAACTGCCATGTTGCGGATGCCGAGGCGCATCGTCGGGCATGCTGGGGAGGCCCGAGGTGGCCGAAGGTGGTTGGCAGGGGGTGGCTACAGTGCGGGAGCGCACTATAGCGTGCTCCAGAGCGTGCAAATGGTCGGCATGCTATTTTTTAGCAAAGTGGGCACGGCCAAGCATGTCTGGTAGCTCAAGCGAGGAGTAAAGGATGTGGGGGAAGCCTTGGAGGCCATGGGTGGCCACTTGAGTGAGGAGGGAGGTGAGGAAGAGGGGTGCAAGGGCTGTCCAGAGAGGTAAAAGAGGTGGTTTCACTCCTCAATTATTGATCTAAGATGCATCCATTGTTACTGGAGGTAGAAGAGGTCTAGGCAGAGCTGTGGTAAAAAGTAGAACTCATGGAGATTAGTGGAAGTGGTCAAAGTTGTGTCTTTAGAAAAATGGCAGAATGTGTTTGTTGCTGGTTTGGTAGGGTCATATGGCATGAGAAAATAAGAGGTTCCACCAAGATTGAGTTTATTTGGGCAAAGTTGTGAATGCAACTTTTGTAAACCCTAGAAATCAACAGAAATGAGTTTTCCAAAATCTAGTCATGAAAAACTATTCTCCTTGATGCACCACTTGGTGTAGTGTCATCATTTAGGGTTTAGAGCATGCCTACAAAGGTTGAGAGCAAAAGGAGAAAGTTGACAATATAAAGTTATTCAAATTTGATTTTGGACAGAGAGGGTTTTGAGGCACTTTGATCAAGATATCATTTTCTAGAACTTGTGCCATTTGGTATAGATGCATAATTAAAACACCAAGTTTGAGAACATTTGGACATGTTTGGCAATGTAAAGTTGCTCCAAGGCATGAGACTTGGTAATATCACCAAATAGGGCATTTGTGACATGCTAGAGTTTTCTTAGAATTTTTACAGAATATATCCTTTGTAAATATTGCAAAAGCTTTAAATATCCAGAAAGGGTTTTTGAGGGATTTGACCAATATTTTGAACATGACCATGTGTTGAAACTCTTATGTATGGAAAATATATGTCCACTGAGTTTCCCTAAATTTTCACAAATATTTTTAAAGTATTAAAAATAATTTTAACCTAGTAAAAACCATTTCTGGCCTAAAGAAAAAGCCTTTAAATGAAAGAGCAGAATAACTTTTAAAATTATATTTCTCTGGTTTTTGGCAGTCCTATACCTAATAGGAGTCAAAAATACTCCTTGAAAGATTTTTCATACCCCAAATCAAGTACTTGTAGTGCAAACTCAATTTAGGGGTTTTTGGAAAACTAAATTTAGAAAATGCTTTTTGGCCAAATTTTTTTTATAAGAAAATTCTATATTGTACTATACACATGGCATGATCATTGGGGCAAAAGTTTGGAGCAAGGAAATGAAGAATAGAAGGTGGAGTTGTGTTGACTTTAAAGAGCACTTGAAAATCCCGGAGAGGAAACCAGCTCAAATAAAAAGCCAAATAATGCAAAAGTTTTTGTCAAACCACACATTATCATGATCTAATAGCTTGAGTATTGTGGCATGAAATTCAGAGTGTGACCGACCTACCCCCATACAAGAATCTCGTCCCCGAGATTTCCAAACTAAGCACGGAAGGGAATACAGAAACTTAGGTTTGGGGTAGTCTTCACGTCCTCATACTGCTTCTGCTCCCGAGTGGTGCTCCATTGAACCTTGAAGCACTTGATGGTGTAGCTCCGTGTATTGCGTTCAGCTTGATCCAGGTTGCTAGTGGGTAGCTCGTGGTAGGTGAGATTGGGCTGGGGGTCCATGGCTCGATGATCGATGTCCTTGTTAGTGATCGAGCTAGTTAGGAAGTAGGAACTAGTTCTAGGGTTGTGTCATGTGGAAAACATTGCGCACAGTGGGTAACTCAGGTGTTGACTCCCGTTGGTAGTTGTCTGCTCTTCGTCTTGGAATGATCTAGGAGGGGCCGGTAAATCTTGGTGTGAGCTTCCTTTTGGAAATGCTTGGTTCCTGCGAGAGGAGTGGTTTGCAGATACGTACGGTCTTCGACAAGGAAGTTCACTTCCTAAGGGTGGTGGTTGGTGTCGGTATCAAAACCGGAAGATCTCGGGTAGGGGGTCCCAAACTGTGCGTCTAGGCGGATGGTAACAGGAGACAAGGAACACGATGTTTTTACCCAGGTTCGGGCCCTCTCGATGGAGGTAAAACCCTACTCCTGCTTGATTAATATTGATGATATGGGTAGTACAAGAGTAGATCTACCACGAGATCAGAGAGGCTAAACCCTAGAAGCTAGCCTATGCTATGATTGTTTTTCGTCCTACGGACTAAAGCCCTTCGGTTTATATAGACACCGGAGAGGGCTAGGGTAACACAGAGTCGGTTACAATGGGAGGAGATCTACATATCCATATCGCCAAGCTTGCCTTCCACGCCAAGGAAAGTCCCATCCGGACACGGGACGAAGTCTTCAATCCTGTATCTTCATAGTCTAGGAGTCCGGCCAAAGGTTATAGTCCGGCTATCCGGACACCCCCTAATCCGGGACTCCCTCAGTATCCCCCGTAGGCTTCAATGACAATGAGTCCGGCACGCATATTTGTCTTCGGCATTGCAAGGCGTGTTCTTCTCCAAATTCCATATACCTGTTGAATAGTGTCTGGCTTCAGGTGAATGTTGCGCTCCTTGGCTTTTGCGCCCAATAATGGCCATCTTCCACGTGTCAAACGAATGCGAAAAGCCAGGGTGTTTTTTCATTTACCCCCCTAGCTGCGCAAATGAGCCGCCTATAAAAGAGACAGGGATTTAGATCCAAATCACACCATATTCCCTCCGCGAGCATTCATCGGAGCGCATTCGACAGAGATCCATTCCATCATGGCCAGTCGACGCATCTCCTCCTCTCGCCCCCCCAGCCCTCAACCTGCAGTGAGCTAGTGGCGCTCCAAGCCAAGGGGTTTCTCCCCCCTACATGGTCCAGGTTCGAGCCGGGCTCGCCACCTATAATGGTGGAGAGCAAGAGGAGAGCGTCCCCAATCCCTCCAAAGGAGAGCGGGTATGCCTTGTCCCTTATTTGATAAGAGGGCTCGGATTTCCAATTCATCCTTTTCTCCGGGGGCTCCGGGAGTTCTACGGCCTCTAGTTGCACAACCTTACGCCTGCCTCCATATTGCATATTGCAGGCTTCGTAGCCCTTTGCGAGCTGTTTTTGGGTATCGAGGCTCATTTCGCGTTGTGGAAGAAGCTGTTCTGCCTTTTGCCCCGTTCTCAGGAGGGGTCGATATATCAAGTGGGCGGAGCCGAACTATGGCGCATCGCCGGAACCGGATATCTATCCGGAAACCCAAAGAAGGCGTCCGAAGACTGGCCTTCAGAATGGTTTTATATAGAAGATGTCCCCCGGCCGGACCCTGTTCGGATGGGCCTCCCTGAGTTCGATAATGCTCCTTTGAAGAAGCGCCTAAGCTGGCGTCCACGGAGCCCTCAGAAGGAAAATGACAAGGACGTCCTTTACCTGATGAGCCGGATAAGGTTGTTACCTGATGAGCCTGATGAGCCGGACTGACCATGATCGAGGTCATGGCCACATGCATTATGAGGGGGGTGCAGCCGCTTCATTATAGAGGCCACCCCATGTGGAATTTCAACAGGGAGGACGACACCACTCGGTGCGGCCGTAAGGGGCCGGAATCGGTTGCCACTCTAATAAAGATCTTGTCCGCTTTGTACAAGGGAGAAGAGGAGGAATTCCTATGCGTCAACCCACGGGGCGGATTTTCTATGTACAATCCTCCAAGCTGGGTAAGCGGATACTTCGGCTCGCCCATCCATTTCATATGCCCATAGTTAAGTATTCAGTCTAGCAATTTCAACGCAGGAGCAACGCCAGGCTGTAAAGGAGATAAATAGCCCTCCTCCACAACCCGAGGACCCAAAACGGTCCTTCGACCCAGACTCCCAAGAGGACCCGGACTTGTCTGTGGAGCTGATCGATGGGGTGTTTCATCGATTGAGCAAGGACAACACCTTAGTGGCCATTACGGCCGATTATCCCGGACTACTTCCAGCCTCACGACTAACCGAAACCGAAGTCCCAGTACTTTTAAGATGATCCATCTTTGCTTATTTTTTATCACCGTATAGCAATGGCGTTTTTGCAGGGGAAGTCCTTAAGGAGGAGGGTTGAGCCTGCGGTGGCTAGCCAACAAGGGGCAGCAAGGCCCAGCAGGCTGAAAAGAAGTGCGGTCCGGATTGAGACGCCAGCGCAACGGTATGGCGCGCCATTTTGTTCCCAGGTTTTATTCCCTCAAGGCATACTAACGCTCGTGCTCTCTTCGGGAAGAAGAGAGCTCGCCAGACTATATCCGAAGAGGTTGCCAATCATGTCTCCACCAGCCAGGCTTCAAGGCCGGGTCGGGAAGCGGAGGCGAACACGAGGCGCGCACCGGACGCTCCTCCAACAAAGGATGCGGATGGGCTGTCTGCCACCATTCCGAGGTGGAGTTTGCCATGAACCACAGGCGTCGCCGAACAGTTCTCCGTGACGCTTGTTTTTCCCAGGAGGCATTGGATGCCTTCAATACGGGAGATGCGTACCTCCGTGCCGCTCAAAATGGTCTAGCCAGAGCCACAGAGCAGTATGTAAAAGACATACGGGTGAGAAAATTTGATGGTTATATATGTCAGTAGCCCCCGAGACTTGAAACAGTTAGAATAACTAATTTAAGGATCATTTGTTATGCAGGATCTTACAGAAAAGAATACCCGACTGTCCCAGGAGCTGGAAGAGTGCAAAGCCCAACTTGAGGCTGCACTAGCCGTGGCGGGGGAGGCCAAGGAGATCCCCTCTGGTAATATATGCTTCGAAAGATAAGTATGTTGTGAAGTGCAGCATGCATGGAAATCTGACAATAACATTGCAGATGGCGCCAGAGTGGATCCGGACAAGCAACAACTCTTGCGCCGGTTAAAGGCCGGCGAGAGCGTGCTTACGAGGGTGAGGCAAGAGAAGAATAATCTCCAAGATGCCAACACCCAGCTGGGCGAGGAACTAAAGGATGTTTGTGCTCAGCTGTCGGACTCCGTGAAGGAGAATCGGCAGCTTTGACGCGGCATTTTTAGTAAGTGCTTGAACGAACTTCGAAAAAGAGTTCGGCGAGGAAGCCGAATGACAGAGTTATGTCTGTAGGTATGCTGACAGGTCGGCCTTCACAGGAAATGCCCGGTTCTACGGGTGACCTTCTTCCCGAGCTCTCACAACTGCATGAACGAGTTCGGCAGGTAATGCAAGGCGTCGCCCAGGCCTTTTGGCCATCCGTCTCCATCCCGAAGGCCTTGGAGAGCTTGCAGAGAAGCTGAAGGGAGAGCGGCGGCGCTTCCGATTATAGAAGATATCGGACTGCCGTCAAGGCGCCAGGGAGGCCTGGGCCAAGGTGAAGACGCGGTACACGAAAGCTGACCCAAACCACATGGCCGAGGTCGGACCTGTGGGGCCCAATGGGAAGGAGACCCCTGTGAGTTTAGTGTACGGCCAGGTAGAGTTGGCCGCCAAATATTCCCAACAGGACTGTAAACTAGACAGCCTGTTGGATGGTATTGAAGAGGAATATACGCAGTCAAATTAACTATGTAATTTAAGATCACATGTAAAATGCCTTCTAGCCGGATTGTAGATCGTTTGTCATGGCGGACCTTTTCGCTTCAACCTCGGGACCCGATAGTCCAGAGTGTGTCCGAATACCCTCTCAGTTATGTAAGAACCGGGGCATGCGTGGAGACCAGGCGTAGGGGTCATTAGTGCTTGAACAGACAAGTGCCCAACTAGTTATGTTATATTACATGGTTAGTAAGAAACATCTTCCAGGGAGAATAGTTCCGTTAGGGGTTCCTTTCCCTGGGAGGCATGCCCTAAAGTGCATGTCTGGACTGCGAAAAAAGCAGAAAAGCATCTAGGGACGGATAAATAAACGAGTGAGAAACCATCTTTTAGTTCACTGACCGAATATTCCCTTAAGAACGGTAGCTTTCGGCTTCACCCAGTCTGAGGTACACATCCGGCTCACCCGGCAGTAACAATCACAGAGGTGCTCCCTTTACCGCCTAGCCGAACAATCTTGAACGTAGGGGTAAGCACAGGAGCCAGGCAACCTAGCTTGGCCAAAACTTAAGTTATATCGATCATATAATGGTGAATAAAAGGTACATGCGGAAGTGTGACACATGTGTTGGGCATGAGGCCCGTATAAACAAGCTTCTGTTAAAGAAGCCCCCAGGTATAATGAGCGCGGATAGCACGTCAATTGTGTGCGAACAAGGCGCAAACGAGCCCTTAAAGGCTGTAAGAGAAGGGGAGGGAGAAGGAGAGAAATATAAGACAGCTAATTTGTAAAAAATAGAGAGAGGAAGGAGACAAACACAGAGTCCGGCGCTAGGCGTAGAATCTTCGGAGACGGGCTGCGTTCCATGGGTTCGGCTCGAGTCGGTTATCCGATGCATCTCGCAGACGGTACACTCCACCAGTCAGGACTTTGGCAATAATGAAGGGACCTTCCCATTTGGGCTTGAGTTTGTCCTTTTTCTTGTCCAGCAGGCGTAGAACTAACTTGCCAACATTGTAGGTTTTGGCCCGTACTTCTCTGCTTTGATATCTTCGAGCGTGCTGTTGATAGAATGCGGAACGGGCTTTTGCCACGTCACGCTCCTCCTCTAAGGCGTCCAAACTGTCATGCCGATCAAGTTTGGCTTCTCTTTCTTCGTACATACACACGCGAGGTGAGTCATGAATTATGTCGCAGGGCAGAACTGCCTCTGCGCCGTATACCATAAAGAATGGTGTGAATCTGGTGGTGCGATTCGGCGTGGTCCGCAGCCCCCAGAGTATGGAGTCGAGCTCCTCTACCCAGTGCATGTTAGATTCCTTGAGGGACCGCACTAATCTGGGTTTGATGCCGCTCATGATTAGACCATTTGCTCGCTTGACTTGACCGTTAGTTTGTGGGTGATAGACTGAAGCGTAGTCGAGCTTGATGCCCATGTTTTTGCACCGGAGTTTGACCTCATCGGCCGTAAAGTTCGTGCCGTTATGAGTGATGATGCTGTGGGGGACGCCGTAACGGTGTACAACCCCTGATATGAAGTCTTTCACCGGTTCGGATTTAGCCGTCTTAACAGGCTTGGCCTCTATCCATTTGGTGAATTTATCCACCATGACTAGTAGGTATTTTTGCTTGTGGGTGCCTCCTTTAAGTGGTCCAACCATGTCAAGCCCCCAGACCACGAAGGGCCAGGTGATGGGTACAGTTTGGAGGGCGGTGGGTGGTATATGGCTTTGGTTAGCAAAGAGCTGGCAACTGACGCATCGTTGGACTAAGTCCTGAGCATCTGCCCGGGCCGTCGGCCAATAAAATCCTATACGGAAGGCCTTGCTTACAAAGGCCCGGGATGCAGCGTGGTGCCCGCCGAGTCCGTCATGAATTTCAGCCAGAAGATTCCGCCCTTCCTCTTCGGAGATACACCTTTGAAGGACTCCGGTGGTGCTTTTCTTATAAAGCTCTCCTTCATGGACTTTATAGGCTTTAGATCGCCGTACTATGCAGTGTGCCTCGTTTTGGTCCTGGGAAGTTCCTGCCTGGTTAGGTAGGCTAGGAATGGTCCTGTCCACGGGGCAATGACTGCCATTATTATGTGGGCTGACGATGTTACTTCGATGGCGGAGCCTCTCGTCGTGTCAGAATGTTCGGTGTCGGGCGGTGCGGTTGGGTTAGGCCTGTTATTTCTGAATTCCCCTTCCCATAATACGGATGGCTTGAATAGCCTCTCCAAGAAAATGTTGGGGGGGGGGAACTGCATCGTGCATTGCGCCGATGCTGGCCAAGACGTCTGCCGCCTGATTGTTTTCCCGGGCTATATGGTGAAATTCGAGCCTCTCGAACCGAGCTGACATTTTTAGGACGGCATTGCGATAAGCTGCCATTTTCGGATCCTTGGCATCAAAGTCTCCATTTATTTGGGATATCGCAAGGTTTGAATCCCCACACACCTCTAGGCGTTGGATGCCCATGGAGACTGCCATCCGGAGACCATGTAGAAGGGCCTCGTATTCGGCTGCATTGTTGGAGTCCGTATACATTATCTGGAGTACGTATTGGACTGTATCTCTAGTTGGGGACGTCAGAACGACGCCAGCCCCTGGACCAGCTAACATTTTGGAGCCATCGAAGTGCATGATCCAGTTGGAATATGTGCCGTACTCTTTAGGGAGTTCGGCTTTAGTCCATTCGGCGACGAAGTCGGTCAAAACTTGCGACTTAATAGCTCGCCGTGGCTTATAGCTTATGTCGAACGGGAGGACCTCAATGGCCCATTTGGCAATCCGGCCCGTCGTGTCGCCGTTGTTTATAATATCGTTAAGAGGTACTTCGGAGGCTACCATTATCGAACACTCTTGAAAGTAGTGTCGCAGCTTCTGGGATGCCATAAACACCGCGTATGCTATCTTTTGATAATGCGGGTACCGTGACTTGCATGGAGTGAGGACAATGGACACGTAGTAAACTAGTTTTTGAAGGGGGAATTTGTGTCCATCCGTTTCTCGTTCGACGACGAGCACTGCGCTTACAACTTGATAAGTTGCCGCAATGTATAATAGCATTGGTTCGACGATGTTAGTCGCGGCCAGGACCGGGTTTATTGCCAATGTGGCTTTTATTTCTTTGAGTCCGGCTGTGGAAGCATTCGTCAACTCAAAGTGTTCGGTGCACCGGAGGAGGCGATAAAGGGGTAATGCCTTTTCTCCCAAGCGGGAGATAAAGCGGCTTAGAGCCGCCACGCATCCAGTCAATTTTTGTATTTGTTTGAGGTCCTTTGGAATATCCAATTGTGACAGAGCTCGGATCTTGGCTGGGTTTGCTTCAATTCCTCTACCGGATACAATGAAGCTCAGGAGCTTTCCGGCTGGTACTCCGAAAACGCATTTTTCTGGGTTAAGCTTCATGTCATATGCTTGGAGGTTATCGAATGTGAGCCTCAAGTCGTCTACTAGAGTTTCGACATGCTTGGTTTTGACGACCACATCATCTACATATGCTTCCACTATTTTGCCGATCTGGTTTGCCAGACATGTCTGAATCATGCGCTGATATGTTGCGCCGGCGTTTTTGAGCCCGAAGGGCATTGTGTTGAAGCAGAATGGGACGTATGGGATGATGAATGCCGTTGCGGCTTGGTCTGGCTCTGCCATCTTAATTTGATGGTAGCCGGAGTATGCGTCGAGGAAACACAATGAATCGTGTCGTGCGGTAGCATCGATAATATGATCGATGCGGGGGAGGGGAAGGGATCCTTTGGGCAAGCCTTGTTGAGGTCCTTCAAATCGATGCATAGGCGCCAGGATTTGTCCTTCTTTGGTACCATCACCAGGTTTGCTAGCCAGTCGGATGTTTTATATATCTGATGAATCTGGCCTACAGTAGTTTGGCTAGCTCCTCTCCCATGGCTTGTCTCTTAGGTTCGGAGAAACGCCGAAGAGCCTGCTTGACAGGCTTGAATCCTTTTAGGATGTTTAGGCTGTGCTCGGCCAGCCTGCGTGGGATTCCTGGCATGTCTGAAGGGTGCCAGGAAAAAATGTCCTAATTTTCACGTAGGAATTCTCGTAGTGCGGCGTCTACATCAGGGTTTAGTTGCGCCCGGATGGAGGCCATTTTTGTAGGGTCCGTTGGATGGACTTGGAATTTGACTATTTCGTCCGCCGGTTTAAAAGAGGTGGACTTGGATCTTTTATCGAGTATCACATTGTCCCTGTTCACCGTGGAGCACAGCGCAGTCAGTTCCTCGGCCGCTAGGGCTTCGGATAGTGCCTCAAGGGCCAGTGCGGCTGTCTTATTTTCGGCACGGAGTGCTATGCCCGGGTCACTAGCAAGAGTGATGATTCTGTTGGGTCCGGGCATTTTGAGCTTCATGTACCCGTAATGGGGTATGGCTTGAAAAATTGTGAATGCCTCTCGCCCTAATAGAGCGTGGTATCCGCTGCTGAACGGGGCCACTTGAAACGTGACCTCCTCGGACCTGTAATTATCCAGCGTGCCGAACACCACATCCAGTGTGATTTTTCCTATACAGCACGCTTCCCGACTGGGGATTATTCCTCTAAAGGTTGTGTTGCTTCGCTCAATGCGGCTCCAGTCTATTTCCATTTTTCGAAGGGTTTCCTCATAAATGAGGTTCAATCCGCTGCCACCGTCCATGAGTACCTTTGTAAGGCGAAAGCCGTCCACTATTGGACTGAGGACCAATGTGGCTGGTGCTCGGGCTGTTTGGAATTTAGGTTCATCACTGGCATTAAAGGTAATAGCCGTGTCACTCCATGGGTTTATTGTTGTAACTTGGAAGACTTCGGCAAGGCTGTGGAGTGTTCGTTTCCGCATATTATTGGATGCGAAAGTCTCGAAGACTGTTAACACCGTACTGGTATCCCTGGGTTGGTGCTCTGTGAATTCGGGAGTTAGAAGCTCCTCGCCACTTCTGGCCACCTGCCGGAGTATCCAACATGCTCTAAGCTCTGAGTTGGTGTGGCGCCCTCTGTACTATGAATTTTACAGGGTCCATTGAGCCATCCCTCTAGTACGGTTCCATGCCCTATAGAGGGTTTTTGCTTTTGAGTGTTTAACCCAGGTGTCTGGAGATAATGCACCCTTTTATTTCGGACTGGGGTTGTATTCAGGGCCGGATTGTCCCAAAATTTTATTTCGGTTTTCCAGGCGCTTTCCATTGCACAGTACTTTCGTACTATGGATGCCAAGTCAGCGAAGCGTGTAATTTCACGATGACTTATGGCGTTCAGGATTCCGTTGTCCGTGCAATTATTGCAGAAGAATGAAATTGCATCCTCCTCGCGGCAGTCCTCTATCCTGTTCATAACCAGGAGGAATCTGGCCCAGTAATGGTGTACTGTTTCTGCGGCCTCTTGCCGAATTTGGGATAGATCCCTTATATTTGGGTGGGCGGGTGGAATTAAATCCAGAACCTCGCCCAATCTGAGACTCAGGGGCCAAGGAGTTTCCGAACTCGAAAGCTTGGGTTCTTGGATGTTGTCCAATGAATCTAGCCCGCTGCCTGACTTTAGGTTCAGAGCTTGAGTGACGTCCTCCCCTCCGCGGGTATCCGTCTTGGAGGGATCGGGAATCCGGACATAACTAGTCCTTAAGATACGTGAAGGCGTGTCGCATTGTTCCTCCACCACTGCGACATGGTGGGTGACCTGGGGAGAGTTAATCTCTCTCGGATCAGGTTTAGGCCCAATCTGATTGTAGTCTGTAGCCACTCCTAGGCCGGTGATGCGATCCCAGAGCTTGTTTAAGAAGAGAGCTCCATCGGATCTAACTGCTCGGCGAGTTCCCAGTTGATGTGGAGATTGCTTTCGATGACCCGAGAAGTCATCGTCGGTGCGGCGGCCGAACAGGCGGTCATAAGAAAACCGCCTAGCCGGAGAGTTTGGTCGATAGCCAAAGCTCCTTTAGCAACAACTCCGTCTTTAAAGACGGGATGAGGCATCCTTCCTGATGGTGATGGCACAATGGAACTCTCAATGAAAGCAACAATGTCGGTGTAAAAACAGGCGGATCTCGGGTAGGGGGTCCCGAACTGTGTGTCTAGGCGGATGGTAACAGGAGACAAGGGACACGATGTTTTTACCCAGGTTCGGGCCCTCTGATGGAGGTAAAACCCTACTCCTGCTTGATTAATATTGATGATATGGGTAGTACAAGAGTAGATCTACCACGAGATCAGAGAGGCTAAACCCTAGAAGCTAGCATATGGTATGATTGTTGTTCGTCCTACGGACTAAAGCCCTCCGGTTTATATAGACACCCGAGAGGGCTAGGGTTACACAGACTCGGTTACAATGGGAGGAGATCTACATATCCGTATCGCCAAGCTTGCCTTCCACGCCAAGGAAAGTCCCATCCGGACATGGGACGAAGTCTTCAATCTTGTATCTTCATAGTCCATGTTGGGGATATAACTACTGAGTGTAAACCGCCCAGGAGGGGCCGGTTCACCCTCAAGTATATTGAAGCCTCACGAAGACTCAGAAGATGGCGTTTTACTATGAAACTTAGAGGCCGGAGCCCAAAGGTGGATTAGGGCCCATATTGGTAAACCGCCATACTCATGTAACTTGTGTTGTAAGATAAGGAAGGGAGAGACCGAGCCGAACACTTGTATGAGTCGGCCTTGGGACTCTCTAGACCGGCCGGGCGTCAACCCGTGTATATAAGTGGACGACCCGGCGGCGGCTCAGGGATAAGAAACACAACTCCATAGCCAGGCATAGTGTCGGTGTCAAAACCGGCGGATCTCGGGTAGGGGGTCCCGAACTGTGCGTCTAGGCGGATGGTAACAGGAGACAAGGGACACGATGTTTTTACCCAGGTTCGGGCCCTCTCGATGGAGGTAAAACCCTACTCCTGCTTGATTAATATTGATGATATGGGTAGTACAAGAGTAGATCTACCACGAGATCGGAGTGGCTAAACCCTAGAAGCTAGCCTATGGTATGATTGTTCTTCGTCCTACAGACTAAAACTCTCCGGTTTATATAGACACCGGAGAGGGCTAGGGTTACACAGAGTCGGTTACAATGGGAGGAGATCTTCATATCATATCGCCAAACTTGCCTTCCACGCAAAGGAAAGTCCCATCCGGACACGGGACGGAGTCTTCAATCTTGTATCTTCATAGTCCGGGCGTCTGGCCAAAGGTCTTAGTCCGGCCATCCGGACACCCCCTAATCCATGACTCCCTCAGTAGCCCCCGAACCAGGCTTCAATGACGTCGAGTCCGATGCGCAAGTTGTCTTCGGCATTGCAAGGCGGGTTCTCCTTCAAATTCCCTGTATCCGTCGAATAGTGTTCGGCTTCTAGTGCGTGCCGTCCTCCTCGGCTTCTGTGCCACATAATGACCATCTTCCACGCATCAAACGAATGCGAAAAGCCACGGGATTTTCTTTTCACTTACCCCCCTGGTTGCGTTAATGAGCCTCCCATAAAAGAGACGGGGATTTAGATCCAATTAGCACCATCTTCCCTCCGCGAGTCTTCATCAGAGCGTCTCTAACAGAGATCCATTCCACCATGGCCTGTCAGTGCCACTCCTCCTCTCGCGCCTCCAGCCCTCGGCCCGGAGATTGGGGGCGGTGTTCCATCCCGCATAGCGAGTTAGTAGGGCTTCAGTCCAAGGGGCTCCTCCCCCCCAACATATCCGGGATTGCTGCTTATAACGGCGGAGAGTAGGCGGAGAGCGTTCCCAATCCCTCTCAAGGAGAGCGGGTATGTTTAGTCCCTTATTTGATGAGAGGACTAGGGTTTCCGATTCATCCGTTTCTCCGAGGGTTGCTAGAGTTCTACGGCCTCCAGCTACATAACCTCACGCCCGCCTCCATTTTGCACATCGCGGGCTTCGTGGCCCTCTGCGAGCTGTTCTTGGGTGTTGAGGCCCATTTCGCGCTGTGGAAGAGGTTGTTTTGCCTTGTGCCCCATTCTCAGGATGGGTCTATTTATCAGGTGGGCGGAGCCGAACTATGGCGCATTGCCGGGACCGGATATCTATCCGGCACCCCAAAGAGGGCGCCCAAAGACTGGCCCTCGGAGTGGTTTTATATAGATGACGTCCCCCTGCCGGACCCTATACAGATCGGACTCCCCGAGTTCAATAACGCCCCGTTGAAGAAGGGCCTGAGTTGGCGCCCGCGGAACCCTCACAGGGAAGCTGACAGGGACGTCCTGTACCTGATGAGCCGGCTAAGGTTATTGGCTCATTCCGGATTGACCATGATCAAGGTCATGGCCATATGCATTATGTGAGGGGTGCAACCGCTTCAATAAATAGGCCACCCCATGTGGGATTTCAATGGGGAGGATGACGCTACCCGGTGCGATCGTAAGGGGCCGGATTTGACCGCCACTTTAACGAAAATCTTATCCGCTTTGTACAAGTGGGAAGAGGAAGAATTCCTCCGTGTCAACCCGGAAGGCGGATTCTCCATGTACAATCCTCCTAGTTGGGTGAGCGGACACTTTCACTTGTCTATCCGTTTTTGAAATTTCCGTAGTTGAGTACTTAGACTAATAATATTTAAACGCAGGAGCTGCGCCAGGCTATGAAGGAAATAAACAGCCTTGCTCCACAACCCGAGGAACCGAAACGACCCCTCGATCCGGACTCCCAAAAAGATCCGGACTTATGCGTGGAGTTGATTGATGGAGTATTTCATCAATTGAGGAAGGTTAACTCCTTAGTGGCCATCACGGCCGACTATCCCGGACTTCTTCCAGCCTCCAAGGTAATTAAGACCGAAGTCCCGGTATTCTCATGCTTTATCTTGCATGTCGTGTACTAACAGCGTTTCGCAGGGTAAATCCTTGAGCCCACGATGGGCAGCCAACAAGGGCCGCTGAAGCCAGGCGGGTCAAAAAGAAGTGCGGACCAGATCGAGATTCCGGCACAACGGTATGGCGTGCGAATTTAACGCCTAGGGTTTATGCCCTCGAGTCTTACTAATGCTCATGATTTTCTTAGAAAGAAGAGAACCCGCCGGACTATGTCCGCCAGCCAAGGTTCGAGGCCGGATCCGGAAGCGGAGGCGGACACGGGACGCGCCTCGGGCGTTCCTCCGACAGAGGGCGCCGACGGGCTATCTGCCACCAATTCAGAGGTGGAGAGTGCCCTGAACCACAAGCGTCGCCAGACTGTCCTTCGTAACGCGTGTTTTCCCCCGGAGGTGTTGGATGCCTTTAATACAGGAGATGCGTATCTCCGTGCTGCTCAAAATGGTCTAGCCAGAGCCACGGAGCAGTATGTCAAGGATATACAGGTGAGTAGAATTGAAGGTTATATATGTCAGTAGCCCCCGAGACTTGAAACAGTGAAAATAACTGTTTGAAGGATCATGTGCTATGAAGTGTCTTACAAAGAAGAATACACAATTGTCCCAGGAGCTCGAAGAGTGCAAGGCCCAGCTCGAGGCCGCATTAGCCGCTTCAGAAAATGTCACGGGGACGCCCGCAGGTAATATATACTTTGAAAGATACTTCCGTTTTGCAATGCGGCAGGCGTGCAACCCTGACAATAATAATGCAGATGAGGCCGGAGTAAATCCGGACAGGCAACAACTCCTACGCCAACTAAAGGCTGGCGAGAGCATGCTGACAAGGGTGAGGCAAGAGAAGAACAAGCTTCAAGACGCCAATACCCAGCTGGGCGAGGAACTGAAAGATGTTCGCATTCAGCTGTCTTCTACCGTGAAGGAGAATCGACGACTTCGACGCGGCATTTTTAGTAAGTGCTTGAACGAATCTTCAAAAAAAGAATTCGGCGAGGAAGTCGATTAACATAGCTATGTCTGTAGATCTGCTGACGGGTCGTCCTGGGGAGGAAATGCCTGGCTCAACGGGAGACCTTCTTCCCGAGCTTTTGGAACTACACGAACGAGTTCGGCAGGCAATGCAAAGCGTCATCCAGGCTATGTGGCCATCCCTCTCCGTGCCCGAAGGCCTTGAGGAGCTTACAAAGAAGCTGGAGGGAGTGCGGCAGCGCTTCCGGCTGTGGAAGATATCGGCTTGCCGTCAAGGTGCCAGGGAGGCCTGGGCCATGGTGAAGACTCGGTACACGAAGGCTGACCCAAACCACATGGCCGAGGTCGGCCCTATAGGTCCGGACGGAAAGGAGATACTAGTCAGCTTAGCATATGGCTAGGTGGAGCTGGCTGCAAAGTATTCCCAACAGGACTGTAAATTAGACCGCCTGTTGAATGGTATTGAAGCAGAATATGCCGAGTCGGAATGACTGTAAATATGACATAAAAAATGCCTTCTAGCCGGATTGTAGATCGTTTGTCATTGCGGACCTTTTCGCTTCGACCTCCGGACCCTATAGTCCAGAGCGTGTCTGAATACCCTCTCGATTATGTAAGAACCGGGGCATGCATGGAGACAAGGCGTAGGGGTCATAAGTGCGTTAGCAGACAAGTGCCCAACTAGTTATGTTATATTACATGGTTAGTAAGAAACATCTTCCAGGGAGAATAGTTCCGTTAGGGGTTCCTTTCCCTGGGAGGCATGCCCTAAAGTGCATGTCCGAACTGCCGTAAAAAGCAGAAAAGCATCTGGGGGCAAATGAATAAATACGAAAGATCATCTTTTAGTTCACCGACCGAATATTCCCTCAAGAACGCTAGCTTTCGGCTTCACCCAGTCTGAGGTACACATCCGGCTGACCCGTCAGTAACAATCGCAGAGGTGCTCCCTTTACCACCTAGCCGAACGAACGGGAACGTAGAGGTAAGCACAGGAGCAAGGCAACCCAGGTTGGCCAAAACTTAAGTCATATCGATCCATATAATGGTGTATAAAAGGTTCATGCGGAAGCATCACACATGTTTTTGGGCATGAGGCCCATTTTATATAAACTTCTTGGTAAAGAAGCCCCCAGGTATTATGAGCGCAGGTAGCGCGTCGGGTATGTGCGAGGGTAGGGAGAAGGGATGGAGGAAGGAAACGAACATAGAGTCCGGCACTAGGCGTAGAACCTTCTTAGGCGTGCTGCGTTCCATGGGTTTGGCTCGAGTCGGTTATCCGATGCATTTCGCAGACGGTACGCTCCGCCGATCAATACTTGGTCGATTATGAAGGGGCCCTCCCATTTGGGCTTTAATTTATCCTTTATCTTGTCCGGTAGGCATAGAACTAGTTCGCCAACATTATAGGTTTTGGCCCGTACTTCTCTGCTTTGGTATCTTCGAGCCTGCTGTTGATAGAATGCGGAACGAGCTTTTGCCACGTCGCGCTCCTCTTCCCATGCATCCAAGCTGTCCTGCCGATCGAGCTCGGCTTCTCTTTCTTCGTACATGCGCACTCGAGGTGAGTCATGGATTATGTCGCATGGCAGTACTGCCTCTGCGCCGTATACCATAAAAAATGGTGTGAATCCGGTAGTGCGATTCGGCGTGGTCCGCAGCCCCCAGAGTACGGAGTCAAGCTCCTGTACCCAGTGCGTGTTAGATTCCTTGAGGGATCGCACTAGTCTGGGTTTGATGCCGCTCATAATGAGACCGTTGGCCCGTTCGACTTGACCGTTAGTTTGAGGGTGATAGACTGAAGCATAGTCGAGCTTGATGTCCATGATTTTGCACCAAAGTTTGACTTCATCGGCCGTGAAGTTTGTGCCGTTGTCGGTTATGATGCTGTGGGGGACGCCGTAACGATGTACGACCCCGGATATGAAGTCTATCACTGGTCCGGATTCGGCCGTCTTTACAGGCTTGGCTTCTATCCATTTGGTGAATTTGTCCACCATGACCAGTAGATATTTTTGCTTGTGGGTTCCTCCTTTAAGGGGTCTGACCATGTCAAGCCCCCAGACTGCAAAAGGCCAGGTAATGGGTATAGTTTGTAGGGTGGTAGGCGGCATGTGGCTTTGGTTGGCGAATAACTGGCAACCAACACATCGTTGCACTAAGTCTTGAGCGTCTGCCCGGGCCGTTGGCCAATAAAATCCGGTACGGAAGGCCTTGCTTACGAGGGCCCGGGTTGCGGCGTGGTGCCCGCCGAGTCCGGCATGAATTTCAGCCAAAAGGTCTCGCCCTTCCTCTTCAGAGATACACCTTTGAAGGACTCCGGTTGTGCTTTTCTTGTAAAGCTCTCCCTCGTGGACTTTGTAGGCTTTAGATCGCCGCACTATGCAGCGGGCCTCGTTTTGGTCCTCGGGAAGTTCGTACCTAGTTAGGTACGCTAGGAATGGTTCTATCCAAGGGGCAATCACTGCCATTATTGCGTGATCTGACGGTGTTGTTTCGTTGGCGGAGCCCCCAACTGTGTCAGAATGTTCGGTGAGGGGCGGTGTAGCTGTGTCCGGGCTATTGTTTCCGGATTCTCCTTCCCATGATACGGATGGCTTGAACAGCCTTTCTAGGAAGATGTTGGGAGGGACGGCCTCGCGCTTGGCGCCAATGCGTGCCAACACGTCTGCTGCTTGGTTATTTTCCCGGGCTATGTGATGAAATTCAAGCCCCTCAAACCGAGCTGACTTCTTTAAGATGGCGTTGCGGTAAGCTGCCATTTTCGGATCCTTTGCGTCGAAGTCTCCATTTATTTGGGATATTGCAAGGTTGAATCCTTGCGGACCTCTAGGCGCAGAATGCCCATGGAGACCGCCATCCGGAGGCCATGTAAAAGGGACTCGTATACGGCTCCGTTGTTGGAATCCGTGTACATTATCTGAAGTACGTATTGGACTGTGTCTCCGGTTGGGGACGTCAGAACAACGCCAGTCCCCAGGCCAGCCAACATTTTGGACCGTCGAAGTGCATGATCTAGTTGGAGTATGTGCCATACTCTTTAGGGAGTTCGGCTTCAGTCCATTCAGCGATGAAGTCGGCCAAAACCTGCGACTTAATAGCTCGCCTTGGTTTGTAGGTTATGTCAAACGGGGGAGCTCGATGGCCCATTTGGCAATCCGTCCCGTTGCGTCGCGGTTGTTTATAATATCATTAAGGGGTACTTCGGATGCCACTGTTATGGAGCACTCTTGAAAGTAGTGTCGCAGCTTCCGGGATGCCATGAACACCGCGTACGCTATCTTTTGATAATGCGGGTACCGTGACTTGCATGGAGTTAGTACACTGGACACATAGTACACTGGTTTCTGGAGGGGGAACTTGTGTCCGTCCGCTTCTCGTTCGACGACGAGCACCGCGCTTACAACTTGATGGGTTGCTGCGATGTATAATAGCATTAGTTCGCCAGTGTTTGGCGCGGTCAGGACCAGATTTGTTGCCTGTATGGCTTTAATTTCTTCGAGTCCGGCCGTGGCGGCATCCGTCCACTCGAAGTGGTCGATGCACCGCAGGAGGCGATAGAGGGGTAATGCCTTTTCTCCTAAGCGGGAGATAAAGCGGCTTAGAGCCGCCATGCATCCTGTCAGTTTTTGTATCTGTTTGAGGTCCTTTTGGGTATCCAATTGTGACAGAGCTCAGATCTTGGCTGGGTTTGCTTCAATCCCTCTACCGGATACGATGAAGCCCAAGAGCTTTCCGGCTGGTACACCGAAAACGCATTTTTACAGGTTGAGCTTGATGTCATATGTTTGGACATTGTCGAACGTGAGCCTCAAATCGTCTACTAGAGTATCGACGTGTTTTGTTTTGACGACCACGTCATCTACGTATGCTTCGACTGTTTTGCCGATCTGGTTTGCCACACATGTCTGAATCATGCGCTGATATGTTGCACCAGCGTTTTTGAGCCTGAAGGGCATCGTGTTGAAGCAGAATGGGCCGTATGGGTTGATGAATGCTGTTGCGGCTTGGTCTGACTCTGCCATCTTGATTTGATGGTAGCCAGAGTATGCATCGAGGAAACACAATGAGTCGTGTCCTGCGGTGGCGTCGATGATTTGATCAATTTGGGGGAGTGGGAAAGGGTCCTTTGGACAGGCCTTATTTAGGTCTTTGAAATCGACACATAGGCGCCAAGATTTGTCCTTCTTTGGTACCATCACCAGGTTTGCTAGCCAGTCCGGATGTTTTATGTCTCTGATGAATCCGGCTTCCAGCAGTTTTGCTAGCTCCTCTCCCATGGCTTGTCTCTTGGGCTCGGAAAAACGCCGTAGAGTCTACTTGATGGGTTTAACCCCTTTTAAGATGTTCAGGCTGTGCTCAGCCAACCTGCGTGGGATTCCTGGCATATCTAAGGGGTGCCAGGCGAAATTGTCCCAATTTTCTCGCAGGAAGTCTCCGAGTGCAGCGTCTACATCGGGTTTTAGTTGTTCCCCGATGGAGGCCGTTTTTGTAGGGTCCGTTGGACGGAATTGGAATTTGACTATTTCGTCTGCTGGTTTAAAAGAGGTAGACTTGGATCTCTTGTCTAGTATCACGTCGTCCCTGTCCACTGTAGAGCGCAACACCGTTAATTTCTTGGCCACTAGGGCCTCGGATAGTGCTTCCAGGGCCAGTGCGGCTGTCTTGTTTTCAGCGCGGAGCGCTATGTTCGGATCACTTGCGAGAGTGATGATTCCGTTGGGTCCGGGCATTTTGAGCTTCATGTACACGTAATGGGGTATGGCTTGGAAAATTGTAAATGCTTCTCGCCCTAGCAGAGCGTGGTATCCGCTGTTGAACGGGACCACTTGAAACATGACTTCCTAGGATCAGTAATTATCCGGCGTGCCGAACACCACATCCAGTGTGATTTATCCTGAACAGCATGCTTCCCGACTTGGAATTATTCCCCTGAAAGTTGTGTTGCTTCGCTCAATGCGGCTCCAGTCAATTTCCATTTTTCGCAGGGTTTCCTCGTAGATGAGGTTGAGTCCGCTGCCGCCATCCATGAGTACCTTTGTAAGTCGGAAGCCGTCCACTATCGGACTGAGGACCAATGCGGCTGGTGCTCAGGCTGTCCGGAATTTAGGTTCGTCACTGGCATTAAATGTGATAGCTGTGTCACTTCATGGGTTTATTGTTGCTACTTGGTAGACTTTGGCATGGTTGCGGAGCGTCCGTTTTCTTGCATTGTTTGATGTGAAGGTCTCAAAGACTGTCGACACCGTACTGGGGAGGTATTCTTCGGGTGGTGGAGTTAAAAGCTCCTCACCATTTCGGGCCACCTGCCGTAATATCCAACATGCTCTAAGGCTGTGCGTTGGTGTGGCTTCCCCTGAATTATGAATTTTACAGGGTCCATTGAGCCATCCTTCCAGTACGCCCCCGTACCCTGTAGAGGGTTTTTGTTTTTTGATATTTGGCTTAGATGCCTGGCGATAATACGCCCTTTTATTTTGGACTGGTGTTGTATTCGGGGCCGGATTGTACCAGAATTTATCTTTGGTTTTCCGAACGCTTTCAGTTGCACAGTACTTTCGTACTATGGATGTCAAGTCGACGAATCGTGTAATTTCGCGGCGACTTATTGCATTGAGGATTCCGATGTCCGTGCAGTTGTTATAGAAGAGTGAAATTGCTTCTTTCTTGCGGCAGTCCTTTATCATGTTCATAACCAGGAGGAATCTGGCCCAGTCGTGGTGTACTATTTCTCCGGGCTCTTGCCATATTAGGGATAAATCTCGTATAGTTGGGTGGGCGGGTGGAGTTAAATCCGGAACCCTGCCCGATGTAAGATTCAGGGGCCCAGCGGTTTCCGAATTCGGAAGCTTGCTTTCTTGGATATTATTCAATGAATCGGGCCTGCTGCCTGACTTTAGGTTCAGGGTTTGGGCGATGTGCTCCCCTCCGCGGGTGTCCGGCTTGGAGGGATTGGGAATCCGGACCCACCTGGTCCTTAGGGCGGGCAAAGACTCGCCGCATTGTTCTTCCACCACTTCGACGTAATCAGTAGCGACTCGCAGGGCCGTGATGCGATCCAAGAGCTCGTTCAGGGAGAGGAGCTCTATCGGATCTAGCTGCTCGGCAAGCTCCAAGCTGATGTGAAGATTGCTTTCGATGGCCCGAGAGGTCATCGTCGGCGCGGCGGCCGGACAGGCGGTCATGAAAAACCTGCCTAGCCGGAGAGTTTGGC
Source organism: Triticum aestivum (assembly GCF_018294505.1). Classification (NCBI taxonomy): domain Eukaryota; kingdom Viridiplantae; phylum Streptophyta; class Magnoliopsida; order Poales; family Poaceae; genus Triticum; species Triticum aestivum. Next base: position 77,587,582 of record NC_057798.1, read on the forward strand.
CGACAGCCAAAGCTCCTTTAGCAACGATGCCGTCTTTAAAGATGGGATGCGGCATCCTTCCTGGTGGTGACGACACAACGGTTCTCTCAATGAAAGCACCAATGTCAGTGTCAAAACTAGCGGATCTCGGGTAGGGGGTCCCGAACTGTGCGTCTAGGCGGATGGTAACAGGAGACAAGGGGCACAATGTTTTTACCCAGGTTCGGGCCCTCTCTATGGAGGTAAAACCCTACTCCTTGTTGATTAATATTGATGATATGGGTAGTACAAGAGTAGATCTACCACGAGAATGGAGTGGCTAAACCCTAGAAGCTAGCCTATGGTATGATTGTTCTTCGTCCTACGGACTAAAACTCTCGGGTTTATATAGACACCGGAGAGGGCTAGGGTTACACAGAGTCGGTTACAATGGGAGGAGATCTTCATATCGTATTGCCAAACTTGCCTTCCACGCCAAGGAAAGTCCCATTCGGACACGGGACGGAGTCTTCAATCTTGTATCTTCATAGTCCGGGAGTCCGGCCAAAGGTCTTAGTCCGGCCATTCGGACACCCACTAATCCAGGACTCCCTCACATAGCTTGTTTAGCTCCCTGGTTGGCGAGACAACAATAATCCCATCACAACTAGACGTAGGCCTTTACCTTCATCGAAGGGGCCAAACTAGAATAAAATCCCTCGTGTCCTTTGTCCGGTTTAACCCCTTTAAGCTAATCCGTCGCGATGGCTCCATGACTAAGTCCTTACACCAGGACATCTGACGTGATATTTCCACGACAGTTGGCACCCACCGTGGGGCTATCACATGATGGTTTCGAGTTCTTGAAGGGCAGCTTTGAAGGACTCAAAGGATACATGGCGGGCCAGATGACCAAGAGTCGTCGCGGTAAGCTCTACATTGACGATGCAGGCTGGGGCCCCGAGGCCGGCTCAATCGAGTACGGGTACCGGGTCCCCTTCAGCGGAATTCACGTCTTCATCGGCAAAATCGGTGAACCGGGCCCTGAGCCGGACATCTGTACCGACTTCGTCGAAACGGCTCAGCATGCAAGTCCCGCCTGGATTCAACCTCCCATGAAGCGTGCGTTCGTAGCATGTGTCCACGGGATCGGATCTGAACCGATGTCTGAGGATGACACGGTCGTTTATTCCGACGGCGAATCAACTGGTGAAACCAAATCCTTGTACCAAGTTCAGGATGGCGTGTTTGAAGGGTATTCCGATGGCACCAGTATTCCGGAATTCCTTGAAACGTCGAACCACGTTGGAATCTTCATGGCTGGAACACAGCCAACCTTGCAAAACTCTACCGTGGCGGCGTCTGGACCGGTAGCAGGGGTAGGAGGCTCCGTGCGCCGGCCGGCTCAAGTTCTCTCTAGTTTGATGGATGCCTGGGCGGCCTTGTTAACCACAACAGTTACAACAGCAACGCAGGATCAGCACAATGCGGACATTGCCAGTCTGAAGGATCAGATAACACAAGCCAAAGCGGACTTAACAGCTGAGGAAACCAGGATGGCTGAGGAGCGAGCCGCTTTAGATGCTCAGGCACACAGGATTCAAGTCGAAAGTCATCAACTTTTGATGGATCAGAATGCTTCAAACCAAGTATTCCGGAGGAGATATCAATCTCGCCTGCCGCCGAATTACAATGCGATGAATCACTTTGGAACACCAGGAGTAGGAACTAGTAACCCGCCAGCCGTAAATCGGAATACCGATCCAAGGATCGGGGCGCCGGATCAACCTCAGGTGATGGGTCCGCCTTAGCGTACGGACAACCCGCCGCGGTAATACCACACCGCCGCCGGGTCACTTTTCTACCCCATTGGATAATATGATAGCAGCAGCATCCCGGCTGGCTGCTATTCCGATTGAAGGTGAATCGCCGATAGCGGTTGAGACGCGGCGGGCCAGGGATCTTCTTCAAACAGCTTTGACACAGCAGCAAGCTTACTCATACAGGCGAGACAGGGTTCACTCAACTCCACGACCGAGCAAAAGTTATAGCAGGCATATAGATGAATCGGAGGTGTCTAGCAGCGCGCGGCGCCGCGTTGTCCTTCACGGGCCTAATCCGGTGCACAGAGGTGTGAATGCTCAGGACGTGGTGGATAATGGCAGAGCATGAAGGGAAGCCGCTTTAGCGGCCCAACAAACAGGTCGATACCTACCCGCCCCGGTTCAGCCAGCAGCTTCAGTAGACCGTGGTGTCGGAGTTGCTTTCAGCTCGTGGGGGGTGCCATGCCTTATTCCAGATCTCCGGAATGTGCGATTGCCTAAGGACTTCAAGGGCCCACGTAAAGTGCCGAATTACACCGCTGATCAGCCACCCGAGGCATGGGTGGAAAGTTATGAGATGGCGATGGAGATGCTGGACGTTGATGAAGCGGCTTGTGCAAAGTACTTCACGATGATGTTGGAGGGAACAGCCCGTACTTGGTTGAAAAATTTACCACCTAACTCCATCGAGTCATGGGACCAGTTGAAGGCCCGGTTTATAGCCAATTTCAAGGATACATGTAAGCAGCCTAAGTCCATTGTGGCCCTTAACGCCTGTGTGCAAGGGGAGAACGAGTCAACAACTCATTGGGTGCGCCGGGTTTCAGAGGTCTTGTAGTCATTGGACCGTATTAATGCCGGCTCAGCAATCATCACTTTGGAGCGTAATTGCCGGTTTAAGTCACTAAAGATGAAGTTGGGACGGCTCAAGCGTCATTGCAATGACATGGGCACCCTCATGGCCACCTTGGTCAAGTATGCCGATTCTGATAATACCAAGGATCCCGATTCTGATGAGGAGAAACCGGAGAAGGGAAAGAAGAACGGCGGTGCAAAGGGACAGCAACACAACCAAGGAGGTCATGGGAATAATGGTAAGCGTAAGGAGGATCCAGATTTTGTAGCTAATGCTAATGTGCAGCGTCGTAAGGGTAAACCGCCCCAGCGTGGTGGCGGAATGAACCTGGAGCGTTTGTTGAATCAGCCCTGCCCAAAGCATGGGACCAAGGAGGCTCCTACAACACATCTCTCGAGAAAGATTGTAACATTATGAAGGAGTTCAAAAACTCTAATCTTTTCCGGTATGATCAGCGTCCGTCGGGCGGTTCAGGTCCAGGTTTTCATGGTGGCGGCGGTTCAAATTCTGGGTTTCAGAATAATCAGGGCAACCAGAACAACCAAGGTGGTAATAACGAGCAGAAAAATCAAGGAAATCAGCAGCAGTCGGTTATCGAAGTCACCCAAAGCAATTGAATGGTGGGCAGTATCATGTGTTCACCACTAGTTTGTGTAAGCGTAACCGGAAGCTTCACAAGAGGGCAGTTAATGCTGTTGACCCGGCGGTACCACGTTACATGTGGTGGTCCGAGTAACCTATTGTATGGAGCAGAGGGGATCATCTGCCCCGGGTTGACAATCCGGGTCACCTGGCGTTGGTGGTGGCACCTCAAGTGGGAGGTTATAAGTTCACCAAGGTACTCATGGATGGAGGGAGCAGTATCAACATTCTGTATTATGAGACCTTCCGTCGCATGGGGTTGACAGATAAGAGTCTTAAACCGTCCAATACTGTTTTCCATGGTGTGGTACCAGGTAAATCGGCGTATCCTCTTGGTAAGATCGCTTTGGAAGTTGTGTTTGGTGATGAACATGATTCCCGGTCTGAGACATTTACCATTGAGGTGGTGAGGATCCAGAGCCCGTACCACGCACTGTTTGGGCGACCGGCTTATGCAAAGTTCATGGCGAGGCCTTGTTATATTTACTTACAGCTAAAGTTTCCGGGTCATAAAGGGACCATTACGGTTCACGGAAGTCGCAAAATCGCTTTGGACCGCGAAGAAGGTGATGCGGCTTATGCTGAGTCGGTTTGTGCTACAAAGGACATAAATTTTTATAAGGAAAATGTTGATCCGGCAGACATGACCCCTCTGAAGAAGCCTACCACTGAGCATGACCCGACCCAACATTTCAAACCGGCTGATGAGACTAAACTTGTTGATTTTGTTCCTGGCGATTCATCTAAGCAGTTTAGCATCAACACCAATCTGGATCCGAAATAGGAAAGCGCGCTCATCGAGTTCATCCGTGAGAACCGGGACATTTTTGCATGGAAGCCTTCTGACATGCCAGGTGTACCGAGGGAACTCACTGAGCACACTCTCAATATTGATCCCAAGTTTAAACCGGTCAAGCAATTTCTTCGTTGCTTTAACGAGGAAAGACGCAAGGCAATCGGTGAAGAGGTAGCCCGGCTGTTGGCGGCTGGGTTTATCGTTGAAGTGTTCCACCCTGAGTGGTTGGATAATCCGGTGCTTGTTCTTAAGAAAAACGGCACTTGGCGCATGTGTGTGGACTACACAGATTTAAACAAAGCTTGTTCGGCCGATCCTTTTGCTCTCCCGCGTGTTGATTAGATCATTGATGCGACGGCGGGTTGTGAGCGTTTGAGTTTTTTCGATGCTTATTCAGGCTATCATCATATCAAGATGGCAGTTAAGGACCAAGAGAAGACCGCTTTCATCACTCCCTTTGGAGCCTTCTGCTATGTTTCCATGCCCTTTGGGCTCCAGAGTGCCCAGGCAAGTTATCAGCGCTGTGTGCAGAATTGTCTTCATACTTAGATTGGGCGCAATGTTCATGCCTATGTTGATGACATTGTAGTAAAATCCAGGAAGAAGGAGACATTGATAGATGATCTCAAGGAGACCTTTGACAATCTGCGGGTTTACAAGATGATGCCCAATCTGGACAAGTGTGTCTTTGGTGTTCCGGCAGGCAAACTTTTAGGCTTTCTGGTGTCCAACAGAGGTATTGAGGCTAATCCGGAGAAGATCAAAGCGATTACATCTTTGGCTAAACCGGCGTGCATCAATGATGTTCAGCGTCTAGCAGGGCGGATTGCAGCCCTAAGCCGGTTTATCAGCCGTTTGGGAGAGAAGGCGATCCCGCTGTATCACATGTTTAAGAAAACAGACACCTTTGTCTGGAGTAATGCGGCTAATGCGGTGTTTGAAGACTTGAAGCGACAGTTGGCTGAACCGCCTGTCCTTGCTGCTCCGGTTGACAAGGAGCCCTTATTGTTATACATGGCTGCTAATGCTCGTGCTGTTAGTGTGGCCATTGTGGTGGAGCGCAAGGAGGCTGGTAAGGAGTACCCAGTTCAATGGCCAGTTTACTATATCAGTGAGGTGCTTATTGAGTCAAAGCAGCGATATCCACATTGGCAGAAACTTGTATATGGGGTTTTTATGGCAAGCCGGAAGCTCAAACAATAATTCCAAGGCCATCCCATTACAGTGGTCAGTTCAGCTCCATTGGGTGATATAATTCAGAACAGGGAGGCAACTGGCCGGGTTGCAAAATGGGCAATTGAACTTGGTCCACATGGTCTGAAGTATGTGCCTCGAACAGCCATAAAATCTCAGGCACTTGTGGATTTCATCAATGACTGGACTGAGTTACAAGTGCCAGAGGACAAACCAGATAATACATACTAGACTATTCACTTCGATGGATCCAGGCAATTGGAGGGCTCGGGGGCTGGAGTTGTTCTTACTTCCCCTCGAGGTGATAAGATTCGTTATGTCCTCCGTTTAATGTTCCCTTGTACTAACAATGCAGCTGAGTACGAGGCTCTGCTCCATGGGCTCCGCGTGGCCAAGGAGATGAACTTACACCGGGTACGATGCTTTGGAGACTCTGATCTGGTGGCTCAGCAAGTTTCTGGCACTTGGGATTCTAAGGATCCACTCATGGCGGCTTATAGACGTGAGGTGGATATTGCGGCAGGTCACTTCAAAGGGTATCAGGTTGAGCATATCGATCGGCACAAAAATGAAGCAACAGACATTTTAAGCCGGCTTGGATCTCAGCGTAAACTGGTACCTCCCAATACCTTTTTAGATATCTTGCATAATCCGTCTGTTAAGTTGCCTACAGAGGAGGATTTGGCTGTTCCTAATCCGGAGGCTCAATTGGTGGCCGCTTTACACATTGTGCCAGATGATGAAGTCCTGGCTCGGCAGATAGTCCGGCGGTCCATGTCCATGGTTATTCACAATGGCGAGTTACACCGCTGCAGCGTTTCAGGCGTATTTCAGCGTTGTGTTTCCCCGAAGAAGGCTAGGAGATCCTACTGGAAATTCATGAAGGGGATTGTGGTCATCATGCCGGTTCAAAGTCCTTGGTTGCAAAAGCTTTCCGTCATGGGTTCTAGTGGTTGACAGCTCATGCTGATGCGGAGGATCTGGTAAAGCGATGTGATGCTTGTCAAAAGTTTTCACGCAGGGCTCATGTTCTGGCTCAAGAATTAAGGATGATTCCCATCACTTGGGCATTTGCCACCTGGGGGCTTGACATGGTGGCCCTTTAAACGCTCCAAGGATAAGAAGACCCACCTGCTGGTGGCGGTTGACAAGTTTACCAAGTGGGTTGAAGCGGAGCCTGTCAGCAAGTGTGATGCGGCTACGGCACTTCAATTTCTCAAAAAGATTATTTTCCGCTTTGGTTTTCCACACAACATCATCACGGATAATGGCACAAACCTCTCTAAAGGTGAGATGGAAGAATTTTGTCAGAGAGAACACATCCGGCTTGACTTAGCATCTGTGGCGCACCCCCAGACCAATGGTCAAGCGGAGAGAGCTAATCAAGAAATCTTGAAGGGTATTAAACCCCGGCTTATGGTTCCTTTAAAGAGGACGCCGGGTTGTTGGGTGGAAGAATTACCTTCTGTGTTATGGAGCATCAACACCACTCCTAACAGATCGACGGGTTACACCCCTTTCTTTATGGTGTACGGGGCAGAGGCGGTCCTATCAAGTGATATTCGTCACGATTCGCCCTGGGTTGCTAATTATGTTGAAGCGGACAATGAGCAAGCACGCCAGGAGGCGTTGGACCTGTTGGATGATAAACGAGATATGGCTTTAGCCCGTTCGGCGGTTTACCAGCAAGACCTGCGGCGTTATCATAGCCGTCGGGTTAGAACAAGAACCTTTCAGGAAGGCGATTTGGTGCTCCAGCTCACCCAGGATCAGACCGACATGCACAAGTTATCCCCGCCTTGGGAAGGACCCTTTTGGTCAGCAAAAATCTGCACAACGGATCATAGTACCCTCATTGACATTCGAGACAACTCACGTACTTCTGAGGAGGAGACCCGACGGCCGTGGAACATAGCTCTCCTACGGCCTTACTATAATTGAGCCATAGGCTTTTATTATGCACATATTTCGACAATGTATATATTATGATCAATAAAATAAACCAGCATCCTTGCTATAAGCAGGGCCTCTGCTGTTTTCTCTCAAATATCCTTTGAGTACTACCTATTAAACCGGCTATCATGCCACAATACAGCTTGGGAGCTTCACACCCAAAGGGCCAAAGAGAGTCTGGATGCTATGCACAACTCAAACATAGGCACTCAATGAGCACAGCTCATCATGTTACTTGGGGGCTCCTTCTGTCAAATACCAAGGAGTTTGAACGGACCCTTGTAACTGGGTATCGACCCACGGCTTGGAAGCCTGGTATATTTACCTAAAACCCCGGGTTAACCTGCCTTCATCAAGTACGCCACTCCTATCTAGGTAATCCTGGCACGACCCTCCGAACGTTTGACAGTTACTCTCATTGAGACTCTGAACTTGTCAAAGTTAAAACGGTGATTGGTTAGTTGGAGGCCCATCTTAAATGGCTTTGTCAAATGGTTTAACTCAGCGGCCTGGCAGCCCATGAAAAGCCTCGAATTTGGGCCTGGCAGCCCTTGAAAAGCCTCGACTACACGGTTTTATTTGCATTTGTCACTATTTTTTTCCTTTTGCTATTTTTTGTGTTAAACCGGCATCTTCGATCTCGTATGGTTTTTCAGTCCTTATATTAACCCGGTGTTTGTTAACCCGGCTTGGGTCTCAACTAAAGTTGACGCACCTTATTTTTAAACCGGAGTTTATTAACCCGGCCTGGCTTTGACTACTTGTCGCCAGCTTTGATAATCTGGTGTTCATCGTAACCCGGCATGACTTCTTATACACCATCAGTACAAGGTGAAAGTTGTATAAAAAATTCAAGATTTGGGTCTTCACCCTTATTACAGTCAAAGTTGGTGAACCAACTAACGTGATATCACATCACAGGTATGAGTTATTTCATATTTTGTAAAGTTTGGGTATCAATCAAGCTTTACCTTGGGCATTATGACCCGTACGGCGGTACAATTCTTTTTATGCAAACATAGGGAGTGCATCTTATGATATATGAGCCAACATTGAAATTTTCATGACAGATCACATAAAGTATTTCCCACTGCACGATGGCAGCAGATCAAAGTATTTTTGCTACCCTATTACAAGGCGCTTAAACAGCCCAAAATATGGAATTGTCTTAAACCAGACAGTTTTGTGCAATATCAACCGGATTGCTGGATCAAGCTTCATCGCCATGTTGACGTGAAGTAGATGGGTCATATGGCGTCGGTTCAACCTCCTCATCCCCATCCAGTGGTTGGAAGTCAGCGGTGGTCCAGTCAATCCGGGTTAAGGCCTGAAAGACAGCCTCTTCACTTATAAGATCAGTCGGATCAACGTCAGGGGCGTAAGTGTGCTTACGGATTGGTGGAGGAAGCTTTTTCTCTTCTGGAATGACAGCCTCAACCCGTTTGTTGTCAGCATCATAGAAGGATCGGTGAACCGTCAAGTTTGCTTCTTCTGCCAGTTGACACGCCAGAGGACACATCTCCCTTGTCACACGTTTGAGGGTGTCATTGTCAAACACTGCCCCATTTTCCTGCTCACTAGGAAAGACCTTGGCAATATCGACCGGATCAAGGTCAGCTATCCATGCCTTGGCCCGGGTCAGTGCTAACAAAGCGCCAGCCCTGGCGGCGGATCACGTCACCTCTTCTATCTGAGCTGGCATTGTAGATAACTTAGCCAGAGTGTCCTTGATCAATGTTGGGGCTGCATTGTCATAAGAAGTTGCGCAGATAACCCATTGGGCACCGGTATACAACTGTTCAATCAGCGTATAGGCGGCCTTGAGCTTCCTCCACATATCAGATCCCAGCTAAGCAATGCGGCCACCTACAGCGGTTTAAGGATTTCAATTTAAACTGGCAAAATTCTAACGCGGAATGTTCATAAAGCATTGGCAAACAGTACTTACCAAATATTGCAGAGGTCATGGCATTGATATGGCGCTTTAATCCAGTAAGCTCTTCCGTCACCGGTTTAAGAGCTGATTCAGCATCTTCCGCCCACTTCAGCAATCCAGCCTTTTCAGTATCCCAATAAAATGTACGAATAAGGAACCAAGTAAGTCAAGTTTTACCTATGTGTCAGATTCGTCATCTTCTGGCGGATCAAAAGATTCGGCGGTTTTCTTCTTGGAAACCTTCTTGGTAACTTTGGTCTTTGGACGAGCCTTGGCCGGTTTAGTACGCTTCCAGAAGGAGCTGTTGGCCTGTAACATTAAGGCAAAGCAGTGGTTAACACACAGTTAAAGCGGAGGCGAATCAGTAAATATTAAGATAAACTTTATCGCTGGTGGAGGATTGGAGACGCAAAAAGGTGCCAGTCCGGTTTGACTGCATGTAGAGATTGTTTCATCGAGCATCTTCTTTGTGGATTCAGTAACTTCGAGGTCCATCATTACTACTTCATGATAGCGTTGAGGGTCTTTAGAGTTGCCAGTGTATTCATGCATCAATCCGGGGCGGCGGCTTAAATGCAAAATACCCCAAGATACCCAACAGCGGACGAGATCAATACCAGTTAAACCATTGGCCATAAGGGCCCTGACCTTGGAAATTTGAGGAGCAAAAGTTCTTCGCTCTGCAGTGGATAAGCATGAAGGTAATGGGGGGTTGTTGCTAAGCCGTTGGGGACGATAACCCGGCAGAGGATTTTCCCCATCAAGGGCAGTGTTCCGGCAGTAAAACCAAGTCTGGTTCCAATCCTTAGGATGGCTATGATGTTTGCCATGTGGGATGTCAACCTCTTTCCTTTTCTGAATTGAAACGCCACCAAGCTCTGTGTTGGGACCATGAGAGAACTCTGTGCGACGGTTCAAGTGGAAGAAATCCCGGAACAACTCCACAAATGGCTCTTCTTGGAGGTAAACTTCACAGAAGACTTCAAAGTTGCATATATTGGCCATGGAGTTTTGGTCCAATGTCTTGTGGATGGAGTTCGAAGCTTGCGAGGACATCCTAGAAATATTTTGATCCGGGCGGGCTGAATCCCTGGTCTAAGTGTTGCATAAAGAGAATCACTTCTCCATCCTGAGGTGTAGGTGGGCATTCAAAGCGCGGAACTCGCTAGTGAAGCACCCTCTTTGAGGCTAAAGCGCCAGTGGTGACATAACCGTTGATTTGTGTCTCCGTAATTCGAGATGGAACCCAATTGCAGGCAGCAAATTGTTTTGTCATCTTGGCAAATAAAACTAAAAGGAAAAATAAATGCCAGTTTACAAATTAAATGGTTTAAGTGTATTTTTTAGTGTTAAACCAGCGAGTTGCTGATCAAGTTCGGTTGGCGGTTTAAGAGAGGGATAATGGTATATGGAGGATTGGTCATCAATGGTTAAACCGCCCGTAGGAAGAAGGGCCTGGGATCAAAATGTGCTAATTGTGGACAGAAACAGGTTTCACACAGTGACAGAATTAATTTGGATCTACCAAAGTTTTACTAGGAAAATTTTCTGCGATTCATAAAGGTGTTAAACAGAGCAGAGAAGTTCGTGCATTCTATCAAGGGAATCTGTACAAGAAGGAAGACCTAGTAAATGCTAAACTGGAGGCGGAGCAACTACCGCACGAGATTTATGCTACGGTTGAATCAAAAAAGCTATGGCAAAAGTGAATACGAAGAGACTAGGGATGAGCACCTATGAACACGGATGAAAACAGGAGCCCTAGAATATAGATCTAGGGTTATGAGGGAGAGATTTACCGGATGCACAGGACAGCGGAGGAACGTCGAAGGTCTCTGGAAACAACCAGGTTGATGCAGCGGCCTTTGTTGATGCAGCGTTCGAAGGTCGAGGGCGACGGCGGAGCTTCAGAGCTAGGGCGTCGCGAGGAGGAAGAATAAGTACGGAAGGGGAAGAAAAGAAAGGGCCCCCGGGTCTATTTATAAGGAAAATGGATAAAGACCGGCGCGAAAATCAAGGAGTCAAAAACGACGAGTGGCACGGCTGTCGCCTCGATTTCCGGGATGACATTAATAAGAGGAATCTTTTTATTCATTTTTACAGAGATGACGTCATGATGATCTATTGCTGTGTCCATAGGATGACGTCACGACGGTTTAACAAGATAAAGTAAGATATCATGGCGGTTTACGAGAAATGAAGAAAGATGTTCACAGGATTTTTCTGAAGTGCTGAAGATTGACATGAACAAGTTCAAATCAATCTAGGGCCTAATGTTGGGGATATAACTACTGAGTGTAAACCGCCCAGGAGGGGCCGGTTCACCCTCAAGTATATTGAAGCCTCACGAAGACTCAGGAGATGGCATTTACTATGAAACTTGGAGGCCGGATCCCAAAGGCGGATTTGGGCCCGTATTGGTAAACCGCCATACTCATGTAACTTGTGTTGTAAGATAAGGAAGGGAGAGACAGAGCCGAACACTTGTATGAGTCGGCCTCGAGACTCTGTAGACCAGCCGGGCGTCAACCCGTTTATATAAGGGGACGACCCGACGGCGGTTCAGGGACAAGAAACACAACTCGATAGCCAGGCATAGCTTGTTTAGCTCCCTGGTTAGCGAGACCCCAATAATCCCATCACCACTAGACGTAGGACTTTACCTTCATCGAAGGGGCCGAACTAGTATAAAACCCGCCGTGTCCTTTGTACGGTTTAACCCCTTTAAGCTAACTCGTCACGATGGCTCCATGACTAAGTCCTTACACGAGGACATCTGACGTGATATTTCCACGACAGTCCAGGAGTCCGGCCAAAGGTTATAGTCCGGCTATCCGGACACCCCCTAATCCCGGACTCCCTTAGTTGGTATAGTTCTTCCTCCTTGACATGGCGGTCTTCAGATGTTCCCTAACCAGCTGAACGGTCCTTCTTCCATATTCGGGTAGTCAAGTAGGTCACCAAATATAGATGACATCCAACCTGTCCAAGTACTCCATGGAGACTTGTTCATGGGGTACATAAAGTGGGACGGGGCACTATTAGTGTTCATGGTTGAGTGTTGGCCAAGGTCTTCTCGATCTAGAGCCAAATCTTGTGTTCATGATCTGACCATGTCGTGGCTTGGTAGGCTTAAGGGTTTCAAGGATTTTAGTGTGCGAGTAAACATATGTGATCTTATCCTCGAGCACAGTTTCTGAGATGCCAATTGTTCTATCTAGTCTCCCAAACAAATCACATCATATTCCCGAAAGAAACATCCCGTATAGGTCAACTCCAATCATTACTCAAGCTATCTATATCATCATGGCTCCCAAGAGGAGGTCTTAACAAAATCATACATGTCTACTACCTCCAAACTTATGTGTATGGCTATCCTCATGTAAAAGATCCATGGCTAGAACATACAACTGTCAAACTTGAAAATGACAACCCAACTGCTTAACCTATTCTTCCAAGGTGAAAGATAGTGCATCTCTATCCTAAGGAAACATGTCGTATGCCACTCCAAGATCTTGTTTCCTTCCTATGAATCAACTCCAACATCTCATTAACTTCCATTAATCGCTACGTAATCCATTAATTCTACAAATCCAAAGTCTATGGTGTTCCACCCGATCTTCTAATGTCCTACGATCCCCAAGTACTTGAAAGGGTTGTCCTTACTATAGCCAGTCCACCAATTCTCCTTATCATGGTCAAGTAAACTCCAAGGTCAGGCTTATATAGATCCCTAAATCGATTCTGACAATTAATCCAGTCTCCCAGTTTATCATCCACTGAGAAACATGGTATTATGATTGAGGTCACCAGTCTAAATGCAATTTACTCTGAACCATGCAGACTTACTTAGCATCTATACTCCACTAGGATCACCTATTTTAATCCAAACTCATGTCCAATGGGAATCCCCACATGTTTCCCCAAGTCATTATCGTAACGTCAACTATCTTTTATCAATATCCCCTGGCTAAGTCAAATCCTTACACCTCCAAGAATTTCATCTTGCGATCATAATTTCCCTACGAAATCTGAGTTACTCAGGGGTAATGAAAGTTATGCTACTCCATTAACATGATCCCACCAAGTCATTTACCAACATGAAAACCTCATAAACCACCAAAGAGTCTCAGATAATTCCTCAAGGTTACCAGTATAGCTCCATCAAGTCATTTGACCTCTATTCCTATATCCTCAAATTGTCTTCCCTATGGCATCACTAGTTCTTGTGTTATGTTAGGATGACAACGTGCTTGTTCATTATGTCCACTAGTTCCATAATGAACCCAGTGTTTTGCAAGGCTACAGAGGTTTAACTGGTTCTCTTGCAATTTTGCAGGTTAACCTCACGGTTAAGGATTCAAGCTGGGGTAAATTGTGAAGTCTCGAAGGGTCTAGCGATGGGCTTCTAATCTTGAGGAGTAAACATAACTCTACTGGGTTGTACTTGGTCGAGGAAGCTGCAACAAAAGTCTTCAGTGCTAGTTGGTCGCCGAGGTTGGATCCTTGGTGCATCTTGTCTTGTTGGTCTTCGGTTGATGAGAGAGGTGAGAGGGAAAGTAGCATAGATGGCGGATGCCTAAAGGGGTTCTATAGTACAGCTGCAAAACAAATGGGTACCAAAAGGCCACACACAATTTCTTTAAGATAAGATAGGTGATATAGTCGCATACATGCTGCCTAAGGCAAAAGTGCGACTTATATCGAAACACACACAGATAAGAACAAGCGACACTCAACATGGTTTTAGCTGAACCATCATATGGACTCGACTGTGCATAGGGGGTACACGACTCATCCTACCCTAGGGGTCCTCGGATTCGGTAGTCATGCTTGCTTCATCACTTTAAGAGAAAGGCGTTCGGTCTTCGGCTTCTAGGTTCTCCTGGGTGCCAAGGGACATGCGACAGTCGGATGCTTGTTGGGACACATCCTATTAATATGCCTGAGTTCACCACACCCGTGACATGTGACAGAAGCAAAAGGGTTGCTATTCAGTCTTGGGTATTGTCGTCGGGGGCCTGACGATGATCCTCTACAAGGTGGATATGGAAATCCATTCCTATGCCTCCTGCGTGGGGTTTGGTTGCAAGCTTTCTGAAGTTCCTTGATTTGCTGCTCCTGATTAGAAATGTGGGCTTGTAGGGGAATGATTTATTGTTCTTGTTCGACCACCTTCTTCTTCTCGATGCAGTGGAGGTGCAGAAGTGAAGGGAGATCTTGGCGAGCCTTGAGAAATGCTTTGGTAAGGTGACGTAGAAGGTAGTCTCCTGCATTGAAGAAACGGATCTGGTACTTGAGGGTTGGATCCTCGTCTTTCGGGGAAATCATTACTTGAGTCAGAGCTCCAAATCCGCTCTTGCCAGGTAGGTAGCGGGTGGCATGTTCTTCTTTCATTTCTGGAAGGAGGTCTCGAAGACGGAGGAGTGCTTCGTATGCCACTTGCTGAATGGCTAGGTCTATTGTCGGCATGGGTGGCCCAGCGAAGAACCACCCCTGAGGTGAGGTCTTCACAGGCACAAAAACCTTGGCGTAGAACTCCTTCTCAAACATATCATTTCCAGTTCGTGCAGGGTGTACATGGGCAGCAAGGGATAGTGGCATTGTTGTAGGCAATCTCTTAGGAGTGATGGAAATCCTGTCGTAAGGAGTCTCAAGGGGGCGACGGCCATCTACAAAAGTTGAATAGGAGGGGTCAATACTGAAGATATCCCTTAGTTTTCGGAAATCTCATAAAAGAGGCGAGGTATAGATGGTTTTGGAAATTTGTGTTATCCTAGCTAACATCCATGATAACTAAGGCTTCCTACAGTCAGGATGGATCTGATACCAGCTCTGTGGGGACCCCGACTCATAAGTTGAGATCACCGAATACACGTGTACAGTAATCCCAGAGATCAATGCTCATTGAACACATAGAAGCTAAATAACAAGAGTCCTACATCCATACATACCGTCTTACACAAATTATGACCATTATGGTCAAGTCTTACATTGATAAATCCTTAAGGGCTAAACATCAAATGGAACATAAGCAGCGGAAATCTTCGTCGATAAGTAGAACCCATGCAATCTGCCTTAACCCTACAGGCATTCTAACTGGGAAACGTCCTAGTTCGCATGTTCGTCACCAAGAAACTCTTCCTCGAAGTCCTGCTCTTCCATGCCTGGCCAATTAAATAACCAGTGGCAAGCCAATGAGTACTTTGTTGAATGTACTTGCAAGCAACCCATGATTTGGTTCAAAGTATCAATGCAAATATACAACAAGTAAACAACCTAGCTTCAAGCTAGTTGAGATGTCCTATCAACTTGTGAGATATGTATCAATGAACATGGGTAACCTTGAGAACATTTGGTTCAACATGTCAAGTCACCACCTTGACACAAATAGTTCTCTTCCACACACACATGCACCGAGATTGTAAAATTTCTAGACATTGTTTAAGTAGCACCTCCCAACTGTCCATGACCGTGGACACGGCGATTGGAATAGTTTCACACTCTGCAGAGGTTGCGCACTTTACCCACAAGATCTGGGAAGCTTTCGTGTCATCCACGATCCCGCAGTACCTCAAGTACTCGGGGCAAGCACCCGATCATTACCTTTCCCTAGACGACACTAACATAGGGTCCACTCATTGATACATGGCCCTCGTGTATAAGGAAAAGAATGTAGGACTCTGCCCTTTTCACATTATCACGCATACACGAAGGGACCAACGGTGTGTCCGGTCCCTTGTGAAAACAGTCATGGCCGCCTATCCAAGCACGACCCCGTCCCAAGAGTGACCTCAAGTCACCCCTGTCACTTGTAATGTGGGCACCATGCTAGTATCAGTCTAAGTAATAGATAATGCCCCATCCCATAAAGAGGTAGAGTGGTTGCACATGTTTGGTTGGGACGGTAATCACACATAAATCTAATCCATCATTTTACACACACCAAAAGCTCTCTTCCGTACACCACTTCTTCCTCAAGTGGTGACCTTAGTTCAACATCTCACAAGGGCATTAGGGGCACCCGATGGGGTTTTCAAAATAATTTAACCTTGAAGAGTTCATGGTACACATGCATCATTATGCATCAACTACTCTCTTGACATTGCAATCAAGAACAAGGTAAAGTCATGAGTAGGGGTATGCATCATGTTGTGGTTCACAACATGTTTACCACCGTCATATTTCATCATCATGCAATCGGAAAAGGGCACCGATGAACAAGAGGGGTCTCATGGTCAAAGGGTTGCTTGCCTGGCTCAGAAAAGTCTTCGGGGTCTTGAAAGTCTTCTGATCCAACCTCTTTTGCCAACAACGCAATCTATCGTCGCAAAATACCAACGAGAAAAATAAGGCAATAGAAAAAACAAAAAAATCAAAGTGTTCAGAAAAATGTCAACTTATTTTTGTTAAATACTAGGGAGAAAACTAAGAAGGGGAAAATTCTTAGTTTTGTATTTGGAGTTAGGGGGACAGAGTAGTGGATTTTCAAAGAGATTTTATAGTTCAAATTTGAATTTAAATTTGAACATTAAAGAGAAGTGTAATGGATGTGTATGAAAGTTACATCACTAAATAGGTGGGATTATTCTAAGATTTTAGGAGTTGGAATTATTGTATTTGGATAATTATTTTATCATGTAGAATATTTCAAAGATTGACAGAACAAGAAAAATGAAAGGGACACTGTGCAATTGGGCCAGAATGGCCTTAGTGCAGTAGGCCCAGGGGGAAAAGATGCCCAGGCAAGCCAGCGCGCGCGCCAGGTTTTTAAACCTGACTGGCGGGGCCCAACTGCTAGTGGGAGAGAGCGGAGGCGAGAGAGAGGTGAGGATGACAAGCGGGGCCCGCCTGTCATCTCTGACCTCGCGACCAGAGGGCCGGCGTGCTCACCGGCGGTGATGCAGGGCACGGCGGGTCGAGCTGACGACACGGTTGGACTCAGCGTGGAGTCGTCGTTCGGGTGGTGGTGGTGGAAGTCGCCGGAGTTGCCTGGTTTGCCGGCGACGAGAAAGCACGGCGGAGGAGCGTCGGGCGGTGGTCGTTCCGGTCGAGTCTGGCTGCAAACGAGGCGGGTGAGAGAGGGGAAATGGTCAGTGGGAGGAGGCGGCTTCAGATCGAGGCAGAGGGGCGGCGGGGAAGTCCTGTACCTCGCAAACTCCACGAGCCAAAGTGGCGGAGCTCGAGCTCCATCTCGAGCTCGGGTGCCTCTGGA